>NW_022158470.1:0-5042 GCF_006535985.1 Synchytrium microbalum | reverse complement strand
GAACCTTGACCATCTCCTACCAAATCCCTCTAGGCACTTCCCGTCATCAGATCGAACGACTCTCGCGTTCTCTCCTTAAGAGTGTTGAGCTCCCAACAACATGTTCGCTAGCTTGGTGTAGTTGGCAATGCGTGTGCTAGGGACGGTTATTGTACCGAGCATTGCCGAAATGTTCAGCACGCTTCCCGAAAAAAGCTCCCCTCCTGCAGGAGTGCTTTTTCAGCAATCAAAAGCACAACTCGCAGGGTCCAAGTGTTTGGAGGACTTTGGCAAGCCTTTTACGATGGGGTCTGCCCCATCAAAACTCCCAAGGGAAAAAATTGTTGTATAAATACAACAAATCTTGGAACAACGGCTTAATCTCAGCAGATCGTAGCAACAAGGCTACCCGCGATTGTTTAGGTGCTTTCGAAGCAATTCAACTCAACAAGGAGTTTACGACGTGTTTTGACGTGTATTCCGCAGACTTGAAAGTGTTTAAGAATCTTTTCTCACGCTCAATGTCTCCCCAGTTGCCAGCTCAAGTTTTCACTTGTCTTGAAATTTTGCTGACTTGCCCCAGTTTGGCGATTCGACCATCCTTCAAGCGAGATCCAACCTGGATTCATCATATAAATATCATATTACAAATATCCTACTAGTGTAAATGGCCTCACCCTCCACCACCACCCCCTCATCAAACTTGCTCGAGCTTGATACCCCAACAACAGATCCTGAACTTGCAGACACCAGTCGACGCCTCACGGATTTGCTTAAATCAACTGCATATCTGGTCCCCAGCCTACTACGGACAGCTGCCGCTGTAGACATCCAACCAATGACCAACATCAAAACCAGATCATTGGATGAAGCTCTTGATGGCGAAATCAATACTCCTGCTGTTGCTGCAAAAAGTGGAGCTTCTCTCGATTTCGGCAAGCTTAATACGCCATTCATATATCAGAAATGATCGCTGTGCTGGAAAAGCTGCACGTTTTGAAACAGATCACTGACATCTCATCCGTCAAACTCGTTGTAGAAACGCCTCTTGCATTGATATCACAAGCCATTATTCAGCTCTTTGTCACCTTCGCAGTTCTACTCAAACAGAGTCCAATACCTGATGGTGAGTGTCTTGTTTTAAAAGTTTCCATTTACTGATCAGCTTCCACGAATAGCCATTGTCTCGTTGACTGAGTCATCAGCAAATGCTTGGGTATCACTAGACAAGGAATTCGACCTGACCAAGAAAGTCGTTGTATTGGGTGAAGCCTTCATCAAGATTCAAATCTTTTTGGCATCTGTCTTCTTGACAGCTCTTGTTCGAAGTCTGGTTGCCTTTCAAAAAGTAGGCTAATCACTGTTGTTGAAGTTTCTCTGTCATACAAGTCATTCTTACTTAAACTCTCACACCATGAACTAGACGAGGGGTTATCAAGAGCTCATGCAGGATAGAGCAGCAAAGAATCAACAGCAACAACAGCCCTCATCTTCTTCGTTATCTGGTGGTAGCAGCAGCACCAATTTACCGTCTCTCATCCCGTCACCAACCACACAAACCATTCCCAAACCCACCTTCAACGACTCGGATATAGTAACGCTATCAATAGGCGGTGTACAGTTTGCTTCTACTTGGGGAACTCTTGCTGATGGGGGAAATGTATTTACAAAATTGAGTAGAGGTGAATCAGTCAAGGGGATCCTTTGGCGGGATGGTCTCTTCTTTGTTGATCGTGACGGAACCCAGTTTCGATATATCTTGAACTATCTACGTGGTATGTTGCTTCGAAGGTTGGATCATATATCAATTTGAGCCCATGAGAGGCATGCGCCGAACTGACGGCTGCATCGTTCGATTACGACTGACACTGCTACTTTTTTTTCTTAGGCATCGACACACTATCTCAACTCGAAGATCCACAAATCCTCAAAGAATTACTCGTTGAATGTGACTTCTATCACATGCCAGGCATGAAACACGCAATTGAAATGATGCTGGGAATAGAACCTTCCATCTCCCCACCATACAATGTATCACCTACACGATCATTGTCGTCAAACTCATTGAGGCAACGTGCAATGGCAAAAGTCAAGTCCGTCATGCCTGGTCCAATATCTGGTCTCATGTAAATGAAAAATGATCTCCGTCTTGTCATATATGTTACAGCATTTGTCGATTGTCTCTGCATAGTATTTAGTTTGTAAAGCACATAGCATAGAAACCCCCAAAATCATAAACCACTCGATTGATTCAATTGAAATCTAACCGGTTGAAATGCGATTACGACGAATTAGATTGACCTATCATCATTTCCACAGGTTTAGAAATGGAAACATGTAAAACAACCCTATGGAGACAAATCCCAATGTCAAAACTGAGCAGCAAAAAGTTTTTTTGGACATGGGAAGTTTCGATCTCCCAACCTTACGCTGAATGTGTTTTACTAGGTCAAGACCTCTTAAAGCGAAATTCATTTGTAGATGATTTTAGCGTACGCTCTTCCAGCTGAGCTACATGCCCGGATAGAATAAGCTTTTCACGAGTGATATAATATACGGATTGCTCACCAGAAATTTGTCTTGAGAGCGACGTGGGTGTTGAACAATTGAACAAGCGAAAAAGGGTGAGTTTGCGATGGAGAGGGGGACCAGCACGACCATTCTTGCTAATAAATGAATTTTGAAGTCTTGTATACTGAGGCATCTTAAAATACTCCTGTTCTTGAATCAATATGCTGACGAAAAGTCTTGTTGCGTCACTAACCATTTTTTACAAGGAAGCGATAAACGAGCTTTTACAAGTACAAAGGGAACTTCAAGCTCCAGCACGTCAAAATTTGGGTCTCGACACACGCCATCGCCGTGCCAGCTCTATTCATGTCGTCAAACGAAAAAACAGGTGCTTGGTGAAGTTAATTGGATTGCTACAACAATCCACATGATTCAACTGCTGAAGTCGACAAAAGGGATCGTATTGAACGTGTTGCCAGTACCACCGTTCACATGTTCCTACATCTGCACCTCCAAAAGCTCTTCCCGCCCTCTTACACAGAAACGATAAAGCACTCGTAGACTGAATCGAACCTCCCATATCATGGCCATCAACAACCATCTACCTTTCATCACTCAACGATTCCCATCTCTCAACACCAAAATCCACAATACTACCACTGTGTATATTTGTGCTTGATTTGGCTCGTGATGCAACATAACGAGATACATGGGAGTCAGAGACTTCTATCATGTCGGATTTAGGTGATTGTGTACATAAGGCCTGATATGCAAATTTTATCTGCGAAATTGGATTGGTCTGATGCGAAGTGGACGCGTAGTTTGACACGCATTCAATGGTTGCCCGTTCAAACAATAGGGTTCTGTAATCCCATGCCGTTCACTACCGAGCAAAAAGGTACCCTGCTCAAGTTTGAGTAAGCCTCATGAAACTCATTTGGCTTTCTTAATCCTGAAAACACCATATACTCCAAACCGTTCCTTGGTTCTCGTTTGATTGAAATATGTTTCTTGGCTGAATGGAGAAAACATGATGGTCCGAGATAGCTATTCTCGGATTGAGGATCGGTTGAGCATGGATTATATGAGGTATAAGGTGGGGACGTGATGGTGTATTTGTTGGCGTGGGTCTCGTAGGAGAGTTCGTGGAAGGTATCAGCGCACATAAATTGATTACTATAATATAGACGGGAGACTAGTTTAGATCTGCAACGACAAAAATGCACAACCACGTCATTACTGGCGACACGCCCTCGGCACTCACATTACAGCCTCGATATAGACACAAGCTACTTGGTGATTCCTCGTTGAAATCCTCGTAACGTGCGTTCATGCTGCACTTTTCACCACTTTGCATCTCTTCGAGTCAACATGGAAATGCTTGATCTTGTCGAGCACACAATCATGAAAATGTTGCTGGGGAAAAAAGATAACGAGAATGGCAATACCTGAGCCCTCATCATTCAAGTTCATGTTGTCTTGACAAGACCAAATTGGTCCACCACTGCGTACTTCTCCTCTAAATGACGAGTACGTTCTCCTTCGTGGCCAATCATATGCGATATGTGTGTCGCAAGGAGAAACAACAGTCAAAGTTGGATATTAGAGTCGATTGGCAGCGACGTTTCACAGGGATCTAACAATCTTATGTTCTGTCAAAGAATGGCCATGCCAGTTTCAAAAGCTTCGCAATTTGAAATGGCTTAACCTGTAGTTTGTTCTGCACGATGAGAAGAAAAAATCGTGCCATCGTTTTGATAGAAGTGCTCAACGAGAGCAAGTTTCAAGGCTTGTTTGCCAAAATTTCGTTGAGCGTAAGTGGGTGACCAGGAAACGAGGGCCTTTTGATGCTCTTGTATCTTGGTTGCTGAGAACCCGGAGACCATCCACTACATCAACGCTTCGAATGGCTCTACAAGAGCATTAGTCAGGTTCGTGTTCCATTTTTTGTCGATAAATCCACATCATTCCTTTCGATGTAACAGAGAGTTGAGCGATAAGGTATTGTCACCAACGTCAAAGTAATAGTTGGCATCTTTCATAGCTGCAAGGCGTTATCCTCTGAAGACACGTTCCGGTCCAAACCACAAACATTCGGGTACGTTCATCAACGAGTGGAACGACGGAGGTGACTATTAGTCCGTAGACTATGTGTGAGGATGGTTGCCGCAGTTGATAAGACAGATGTGGTGATGACACTCATAGGATGGCTGACTAGGTGCCAACGTAAGTGTCCAATGCGACAGATGCCTTGTCCGTCGCACGATCGAATATGATGAAAATGGCGAGTCTGTTGCAAATGTCACCAATTTGGGCGAGATGCGCAGATCCTGGTGGCAGAATCTGGAGAAGTAGTCCAAGAGTCAGTAAGTATCTTCTGAGTCGAAATATCCCCAAACCCTTGAACTCGGTGTGAGAGAGGGATGCATGTTTAATTGATTGAGGGGAACCAGCAAGGAACGAAAGCCAAGTTGATTTCATTGGATGCAAGTGATTGTATTGGGGTTTATATATTACTTGAAATATTTATATGTGGTTTAAGATCGTTCACC
>NW_022158469.1:0-5094 GCF_006535985.1 Synchytrium microbalum | reverse complement strand
ATGTAATAATTCTTATTACAATCGTCCCTCTTTTAAGCATGAATCGTCTCGATTCAGAAGGATCATCAATAAATATTATTGTCTATCATCATCATCACTTTCTACGTGTTCTCGTGTTTGACGTCAATTGTGGTGCAGCATCTAGTAGCTCTTGTATAGAGGAGTCCTGTAGTCTCGCGTCTTTATAAGACACGTTTTCATGGCTTCTTTTACTAGTCCACTTGATCACGTAAACTTTTGGTCCTCCTGCACCTGGACCCTTCTTCCAACCTAAAACTTTCTCGATTTGCCATCGAGTCATGTTTGGTTCTGTAGTAGGTGGATTCTGCGGTAGGTAAGTCGTTGTTCGTCCCTCATTGAAAGATGATTCGTCCTCGGAATCATTATATCGACGGAGTTGGGACACATGAAATACATCGTGTGGTTGTCGTTGACTTTCGTATGGAAGGGCAATTCGATAGGCAACACGTCCAACACGATGGGTGATGCGGTATGGACCGGTGAATCGAGCCTTTAAAGCATTGGATGGTTGGGATCGTAAGGCGGGTGGTTGATAAACTTGTGTCGAAATTAACACTTGATCATTAACATCAAATTCGTCGTCTGTACGGTGTTGGTTGGCGTATAAGGCGTAACGTTCCTGAGCTTCCATTAGTCGGTCAGATACTAGTTGGCGGATATATGTTGACTTCTCAGCAAATGATAGAGCTGAATCATTGGTGGGTGTGATGTTGGATGTTCGTGGATCAGAGGGTTTGTCAACATAGACAATTTCGAATGGTGATAGGCCAGTAGATGCATTTTTGGTTGAGTTGAAGTTGTATTCTGCTCGTGAGAGCCATTGATTCCAATCGTCTTGTAAAAAGGAGGTGTAGTTTCTGAGATATTGTTTCAGTGTGCGGTTGGTTCGTTCAGTTTGGCCATCGGTTTGGGGATGGTTGGCAGTGGATAATAAGATCTTTGTGCCATAGATCTCGTGTATCGTCCTCCAAAAATCAGAGGTGAATCTTGCGTCTCGATCAGACACAATCGACGCAGGGTGTCCAAAAAGACACACAATGTTATCGAAAAATAGCCGGGCTAGAGTTTCCGAATCTGGTGGTCCTGTACAAGGTATGAATCTAGACATCTTTGATCGTCTGCAACAGATCACCCAAATAGCATCGTAACTTTCTTTCGTTGGTGGTAGATTTGTAATGAAGTCCATCGAAAGATCAGTCCAATTAGTAACCGGTATAGCCAGCGGTTGAATCAATCCAGCTGGTTTGCTGTTGGAAGTACGATTCTGTTGACAAAGTATGCAAGATCGTATGTACTTCTTGATATCATCGTGCATCTTTGGCCAGTAATAGTGTTCGACTAACTTGTAGGTGTGCTGAATTCGATGACCTGCAAGTGGGGAGTCGTGCCAGTCGTGTAACAATCGTTTTCGTAGAGTGACCGGTATGCAGAGTCGGGGTTCATCTCGTTGTGGTGAGGTGTTCCAAAGTAGTCCATTGTCAAGTTTCAGTGATTTCAATGGTTGGACTAGATCAACTGGGACTTCTGCAGTTGTCAATGCCAATAGCACTCGGCTGTAATATGGATCTTTGGTATATTCGATCTGCACTTGTTTCTCAAATTCACTAACCGCAATTATTGTGTTCACTGAAAGTGAAAGTGGTAAGTCGATAGTGTTACGAGCTACATCGACAGCTCTACGTTCCATAAAGTCGGGATTTCGTGATAACGCGTCAGAGACGACATTGTTCTTCCCGGAAACGTGTTGAATTCTGAGATCAAATTGCTGAAGTAGTTCTAGCCACCTGGCTTGGCGATTCGACAGGGTCTTCTGTGTATCGAGAAAGACTAAAGAGCGGTGATCGGTTTGTATGGTGACTGGTAGACCCAAGAGATAATGCCGCCAAACTTTTAGCGCATGAATGAGAGCCAAGAGTTCTTGCTCATGCACAGGGTATCGTCGTTCAGCTGGTAACATCTTGCGGCCTTCATAGGCTACTGGATGCAGGCCCTTTGCGTGCTTTTGGTACAGTGTAGCACCGATTGCAAATCCACTAGAGTCAGTCCAGAGTTCAATAGGTAATGAGGGGTCAAAGAGTTTCAATAAAGGAGCTGTGGTCAAGCGTTCCTTCAGAGTATCAAACGCGTTCTGCTGAGACGCCGTCCAGTTAAATTCAACGGTTGTCTGGAGTAGATCGGTCAAGGGTGATACTATTTTTGAATAGTGCAATATAAACCGACGAAGCCATTGAGCTAACCCCAGGAACGAGCGTAGTTCTGATACGTTCTGTGGCACTGGCCATTCAAGGATCTGCTTGATGTGGCGGGTGTCGGGTTCAATGCCAACAGGGCTGATCTTGAATCCCAAAAAGATGGTTTCACGTACAAAAAGCTCACATTTCGAGAACTTTGCTGTTAACTTAGCCTGCACTAAGGCATCGAAGACCAGTCGTGTGTGTTTCTTGTGTTCCTCAAGGGATTTTGAATAAATCAAAATGTCATCAAGATACACCACCACACATACATCAAGAAACTGTCGGAGAGTTTCATTCATAAGTCTCTGGAATGTCGATGGAGCATTGCACAGTCCAAATGGCATCACGAGGAACTCATAGGATCCATATCTTGTAGTGATTGCAGTCTTATGTTCATCTCCAGGACGAATGGGGATCTGCCAATAACCCCAACGTAAATCAACCTTTGTAAAAATCGTTGATCCCACAAGGCGATCTAGTTGATCTTCAATCCTAGGCAGGGAATATCGGTTTTTGATCGTGATCTTATTGAGTGCTCTATAGTCGAGGCACATTCGTAAGCCTCCATCTTTCTTGGACGCAAACAAGACTGGAGCTCCAAAAGGTGAATTCGATGGTCGAATAAGTCCTCGCTCTAGTAGGTAGTCCAGTTGTTTCTTCAATTCGTCTTGTTCAGGGAGTGATAATCGGTATGGTGGTCGATGAGGAGTATCATTTGACTCCAAGTCGATTGGATGTTGAATCGTTCGAGACGGTACACCAGCGGGTAGTTCATCATCCTTAAATAACCGATTGGTATATTCGGATTTCAGTTGTTCTCGAGCTATCGAGCATTCATCGAAGTCAACGTCCATATGGTTACTAGTTGCATTTGCGGCAAACGTCGCGATTTGCGCGTTTTTATGGGTTGGAGCAACATCATTCTTAAAGCGCAAGATAAACGTGCGTTCTTTAGGATCTTTCATCAACGTGAGAAGCTGTTTCTGAGACAGTAGATCAATGTTGTGGGTTTGCAATTCACGTAGGGTGGCTGCATAAGTTGATGTCGAGTCATTCGTATCGAGATTAGCTAGTATCTTAAATAATCCGTAGGGCGTATTTAAAACAATTTGACTGGTTTGCCAATCGATGTTGGGGTTGTGGGTATTGAACCAGGTCATCCCTATGATCATATCGTATAATTGCAATGGCGCAATCGTTGCAGACAAACTTTCTGTCCACTCGTCACAGCGTAGAGTCACGTCTACTAGTTCATATTCCAGTTTGGCTGTATTCCCATCGTATCCAACGCACATGACCGATGTTGCCAAAGGACGTCGGTGTCGAATCAGGTGTGGCTGCCGCTCGATTAGAGATGATGAGACCAACACATCGGAGCATCCGGTATCGAACAAAATGGTAACTTTGGAGCCATTCAAAGTCCCTCGAGCGCGTAGCAAGTTGCTCGGTCGCGTGTTTGCTCTCATAACAACAACGCGTCGTTCTGAATGATCAGACACCATCGTCATGTCTGTAAAGTTATTTATTGAAAACATTGTCAATATCGGGTATCATGCTACTATATAGCATCAGATTCAAATCAGGATGATTGATCATTTCGGCGTACCATTCTGGGTATCAGTAACTTGAGCAGCAGCAGCTTGCTTAGTCTTACTGTTACGACATTCGGCTTTACGATGTCCATGGTGTCCACATCCATTGCACAGGCCTAGTTTACGATAGACATCTCGAGTTTCAGATGTAACTGCTTTTCCAGCATACTGGTTAGCTTCCAAGTGTTCCTTGGAGTCAGAGCGTTTCATAGGGCGCATAGGACCAGTACTACTACTACCGGAGTTTCGAGGCTTGTTGTTTTGTTGGTATCCTGCGGCATTGGCTTGGGTGGTTCGGTTGGCTTCCTTGTCAGCCGCTTTCATCCGACGGTGGATCCGGAGCGCCTCTCTTTGAGCTTCGTCGAGAGTCTTCGGAGTAGCCATCATCGTCATAGCCCGATACATTTCTTTATTCAAGGACTCGAGATAATGGACAATCAGTTTAGATTCGTCTGCCGGAGTCTTTTCATTAGCTTGAATTCGGAGATTTCGGTAGTATTCGTTGAATTTTTCGACCGATTGGTTGTCCTTCTGCTTCAAGTATCGGAGATCCATTTGGGCCTTCTGTTCAGAGTCTGGGTTGCCGAATTTCAAGACTAAGTATTCTTCGAATTCGGTCCATGAGGCGAGTTTGGGATGAGTTGTCATATCGGGATTCCCGTGTTCTTGACAGAGTTGCATATACCACATTCCGGCCGGACCTTCAAGATGGTTGCAAGCCCTTAAGATTTGCTGCGGTTCGGGCAGTCGTGCGAGGTCGGTGGTTGCAATGACTTGGCGGACACGGAATACCCATAAGCGAGTTTCTCCTTTATTATCCTTGCCGTTGAAAGACGGAAGTTCGTTTGGTCGGAGACTGCTCTTGGCGGTAGACGACGTTGCGGCAGGTTGGTTTTCGTGTGTGTTGACACGAGAGTCAGCAAAGGTGTCAACTAGGTCTTGAACGGAATTTGACATCATAGCAATAGAATCAGCCATTCTGGCGAAAGCGGTTTGCCAGTCGTTCGGAGCGTCGTTGGGTGGTTGACGAATTCGGTTTTGAATGTCTCCGGGGCCTTCGGCGTCACCAACAGAGCTCGCATCATCGTTTTGATTGTTCAAGAATCCGTCGTTCTGATCGTTTTCGGTCATAGTGGAAGAGTTTGCTGTCTTTAGATCGTGCTCTCGCTACCAAATGTAAAAGATGGTCGTGTCGCACCTAAGAAACGGTCCAATGCTTAGCGTCACCTAAGGTAACGGCATTTTTC
>NW_022158468.1:0-5096 GCF_006535985.1 Synchytrium microbalum | reverse complement strand
ACTGACCGCATCTCAACAGATTAAAAGTCTCTAGCTCAACATCAAAAACCTTCATAAAATAATTCAGAATGGGTGATTCTTCAACTACCGAAGCTCCTCCTCTTCAACAAAATTCACGTGTTTTCACCAATGAAACACGTCCACCAGCCGTACCCCCTGTAGCATTCCGTGAATTCAAGTCCTTCAATGCTATGGTTACCGCTAAAAATCAACCTCAGTATGATCTAACCTGGAAATTTCCCTTCTTGGATCAAGCTGGTACCAACTGGACTCTATGGGAACGGACAATGATGGACAAAATCACGTCTAGCCGTCTTCAACCTTACCTACAGTTGAATATATGTGATGCAACGCGTAAATTTGACGCGCTCACCTCCGATAATCCCACCGATATTGACTTGCATTTCCTTCATTTGGAGCGAATGCTAAAACTCAAGGAATTGATTCGCGGTGGACTGGATGAAACTTTTCAAGTCCTTATCAATCAGTTGGACAATCCTCCAGATATTTGGAGCCGTCTCAAGCTTCAATGTGAAGTCAACTCTGAACATACACGAACCTTGAATATCAAGAAGTGGCAGGACTTGAAGATCTCCGGCTATGAAAACATCCATGAATATACCTCTATTGAACGGAATCTGGTCGATACCCTATCTAAACCGATGATGGGAATGACCGAATTAGTCACCGATCAGATGAGAGTCGACAAAATGAAACACACCATGCCCTCAACTCCGGGTGCCAAACGTGTTTTGGATCACATAGTATTCTCCCCGCAGGATAAAATCTTTACTCCCGCCGATATTCTCAATTTGATCACCTGCTTTACCGACCAATATGGTAACAAGGAGTTCTTCGGTGATAAAGCCACCCCAGCCATCCCGAAAATCGGTCAAGAGATGACTCAATCAGCCGCAATTACAGCTAAGAAGAGTGGCAAACGTAAAGACAACAAGAAGCCTCCACTACTCGGTGCTAAAGCCGATACGGCCAAGGTTACCAAGAAGGCTGCTCCTGAGGTCAAGTCTACTAAACACTGTGATTTGTGTTATGCATCTGGCAAATATCGCTATGACAATCACACTACCAGCGGATGTGGTAATCCATCTGTCAAGTCAAATCCGACTAAAGACAATTCTTCTATATCCGATGTGGATGAAGAAGCTGATGTTTGCAAGTTTTGCAACAAAGGCAAACACGCACTCCAAAAGTGTTATATGCTACAACGTCTCATTAATGAGCGTAATGAAGCTGCCAAGAAAAATCCACGCACCGCAATCAATAATATCACAATTGGTGATGATTCGGCTAGTGATAGAAGCAAACGAAATCAAGCCAAAGCCAAAGTCCAATCTCACTTTGAGCAATTTGGGTTTCCTGCTAAGTTTCTGAAGTCTACTACCGACTTTGAAGATGACGACTATCACATGCACACGTACGTTCCAATTTCTGAACGTTTGCACAAACCAATCAATGCTCACATGATTTATGTCGCAGGAACAGTTGATCAAACTCACGATCACGAGAATCCACAAGATCTCATTCCTGTAACAAATAAATCAACATCTCATCATGTAATGAGCAAAACCAATAAAATTGCTTTGATCGATACTGGAAGTGAGAATTCCTTCTTCAGTGACCCTGATTTATTCAATGAAATGAGACCTTGCTCCATCCAAGTTCACACAATTGTGGGACAAAATGAACAATTAGTTCAGGGTGTTGGTTCCGTTTCGATTATTTTGAATAATCAAGTAAGCATACATATACCAAAAGCTTATTACATTCCTATAAGCAACAACAAACCATCTACGAACATTATTGCTTTCACCGATTTGGTGAACAACTATGATGCGACAGTGCACAAAGATCACATTAAAGTCTTAATCAAAGACGATTATTATTGTGAAATTCCTTTTACACGTCCATTCTACGTTGCGTTCACCGGTGTTTCGACATCAAACAAAGTGCACATTGTTCACCCATGGCATGAGCGACTTGGTCACTTGTCCATTACTACCTTGAAACGTATGGTGAACTATGATGCTGTGAATGACGCAAAACAAGTTGCAAAATATATTGCTGAAGATGGAATGCAAGAAAACTGCATACCCTGTATACTGGGGAAGTCACACAGACACCACTTCTCCGAATCTGGAGACATTCAATACCGATTATTGGAAAGGTTGGACATCGACATTATTGGTCCTCTCACACCTAATTCCATGGGGTATAAATACGTGTTAGTAGTCGTCGACAATTGTTCCAGAAAAGGTTCAGTCGCACTTCTCACGTCGCGGAACGAAGCTTTCTACCGCATTTTGGTGTTAGTTTTTCGACTCATGCAACACCTACCTGATCATCGTATCAGAATCATTCGCATTGATAATGCAATGGAATTTCGAAGTAATGCTTTTTCGAAGTATTGTGAAGCCAACGGAATTACCGTATCATACTCAGTACCATATGAACACGAAACCAATGGCATAGCGGAGGCGTATGTTAAGAAAATAACGTATGTCCAACGCACCATTCTCGTTGCTTCAAACCTGGGAACCGATGCTTGGGCTCTCGCGTATCTTCATGCAAATGCGTTATTAGAAGTTTGGCCACATACGGCACTACACTACTTGACCCCTCATGAAACTTTCTTTGGTGAGAAGCCGTCTCTTCTACATTTCCGACCATTCGGATGTGAAGTTTACGTGTTAGTACCACCAGAGTTACGTACAAAGTTGGATGATCGTTCTAAGCGATCAATATATATCGGCTTCATATCACGATCGGTGGTCAAAGTCATTGACATTCACACCAATCGACTGATTGCTGCTCGATTCCAACATTGCACATTCAATGAGGACGTGTTTCCAAAATTGGATCAATCTTTAACTGCAGTTCAAGTGGATATCACTGATCAATTTGATGAACAATATGCGAGTTTATTGATTACAAGTATGTTAGAACAACGATATTCTATGACAAGAAACAATGCTGATATTGTTCAGAGGCATCAACCTTCAACGAACGCAAGTGAAAATGTTTCCGTCAGCAACAAAAGAAAATGGCCTCAAGTTGATCATAGTGTTTCTACTACGCCTTCTCAGAACAATAGCAAAGGCGCTACAGTATCTGTTGCAGGGGAGGTGAACCCGTCACGGATTTCACCATCAAAGTCAATTTTGAACTCATCACCGACAGTGATTGATGCTTCAGACGATGATGTCCATCCCCGCAAGGTACCGATTAAGACACCTAAACACGTGAAACACAGCCAAATCATTCCCCCCGAAAACTATACCGCTCCGCGGGATGTTGCGGCAGTTGATATTAACTTGCCAAGAACACGTAGTGGGAAAACAAAATCAAACTTCATCGACATTGCAGATTTTGCAGATGACATTACTATCGACATGGTTGATAATTTTTCGATCATGATTGCTGGTGAAGTGATACCCAAGAATGTTGCTGAAGCCCAGAAACTACCGAATTGGAAAGTCTGGCGCGATGCAATTCACGCCGAATATCAATCTCTCGATGAGAGGGGCGTGTTTAGTTCTGTTATGGAACTGCCGACTGGGAAGACACTTATTGGCAATCGATTGATTCTTACAATAAAAACTGAACCATCAAAAAGATACAAAGCACGATTAGTGGCCCAAGGGTTTAGTCAAAAATATGGTCAAGATTACACCTCGACGTATTCACCAGTTCTTGACATTGCCACCTATCGATATTTGATAGGCATTGCCACACAAAAAGACTGGGCGATCCACGCGATGGACGTACAAACGGCGTATCTATACGGCGATTTGCTGGAAGATATCTATATGAAAGTACCAGATGGTCTTCATACGCCTGATCATATTAGACAACCTTGTGTAAAGTTGCAGAAGTCGTTATATGGACTTAAACAGTCTGGACGACAATGGTATTCAAAGTACGCTGAAGTGTTGAAATCCGAAGGATTTACAAATTGTGTAGAAGCTCCAAGTGTATTTTTTCAAAATACGGAGCACGGACCGTCTATCACGTCGATTTACGTGGATGACACCAATATTATGGGTCCGACACAAGCCATTTCACATACCAAGCAACTGCTGAAAAACCACTTTGCAATGAAAGACTTCAATACTGTTACCGCCTGCATTGGCGTGGAAATTATCCACACAAGTAGCGGCACATTCATTCATCAATCGAAAATGGTGTCCAAAATATTGGAAATCGTCAATCTCGAGTATACTACTCCATGTGATACACCATTGCAAGTTAGAAATGTCTTATATGGACATGATATCTATCGAGCACTTAAAGATGATGAAGAAGTTTGGCCGTATAACACCGCCTACCGATCTTACATCGGCATGTTATCATACTTGGCAAATACCACCCGTCCAGACATTAGTTTCTCAGTGAGTTTACTCGCTAGATTCACGTCAAGGCCTGGTTTAAGACACTACAACGCAATCAAGCAAGTCTGCCAATACTTGAAGAAAACCCACGATTATGGGCTATTTTACAAGAAGAACGATAATGCTTTGCCACATATTCAAGTGTATGCCGATGCCGGACATCGATCAGATTCACGGAACGCAAAAAGTCAGACAGGCTATGTTTGTCTGATTAATGGAACTGCCTTTCATTGGCGTTCTATTAAACAAACGCTTAGTGCTACATCCTCATTTGAATCGGAATTGATTGCTTTATATGAAGCTTCTCGTGAAATTCCGTGGCTGGTGAACTTTACCAAAGCCATGGAGAACACCTTGAAAATTCCGCTCATGGAAACGCCAATTACGGTGTATGAAGATAATTTGGCAGCTATGAATCAAGTTAAAGATGGCTATATACGTTCAAATTCGAACAAGCACATCGATCCCAAGGTGTATCGTACAAGAGACCTAATCGAGGACAAAATGATTGTCCTTGAACATGTGTCTGGTGATGAAAATCCAGCGGATTTGCTGACGAAAACATTGCCTGCAAATTTGCACTTTAAGTATATGAGATACATGGGGCTTGTCAGCCAAAGATCACTAAGTCGTTCAACAAAGTGACACTATTTCGTGTCGCAGGGGAGTGTTGAGATCTAGATGTCT
>NW_022158467.1:3991-5100 GCF_006535985.1 Synchytrium microbalum | reverse complement strand
CTGTTGTCGTGTATACTACATTTTCGTTTGATCTGTGTAAGGCATCCAGAGCTCTTACTTTCAGCCAGCTTGACGTACTGCTCTAACACTTCGGTATTACTTAAAAGCTTCAGGTTCCATATATGCCTTGGTTTGTAATGCGATATCAACTTCGACTTTCTTCCTCCTAGGAGCCTGAACTAGGGGGTAGACATTCTTCCTGAAGGAGCCGGTTTGCCACTGTTTTTCTGCTCGAGCAGATTCTGAAACATGGACTTCAAGTCCTCAAACTGTCGGGCCTGTCGTTCAAACATTACAGATTGTCGGTCCATAATTTCGAAGGTGCACGCAACAACTTTGAGGAGACGTAATGAGAAGGGATCTTTAGTGGGTGTTTCATCAAAGTCTTTGATGATGCCAGCTAACATGTTTGCAGCACTAATACTAGACGACTTGTCTTTCTCAGTGTCTGCGACATTAGACCTTTCTTGTTGGACAACGCCAACATTGGCATTACGAGCTAGACCATTACCTGTAGCTAGTTCACCGCCCACTCTGGGTTCAGTTACAGCTACAGCCCCGTCAGAAGGTTTAGCAGTTTTAGTCTGGGCTGCTTCCTCTTTTTGGGATACTAAGGGACGTCGTTGAGACTCTTCAACGTCTTTAGTAGCAACGGTGTCGCTAACTACCGTGGATCCACCTACGGATTCCATACAAGTAGGGGCTACACCAGGAATAGCAGGTGGTCTCCCTGCTATATCTCTAGGTGAGCTTGTTACGGGTTGTTGTTGCTTCTCAGCACCCTTAACACTATTGGCTATATTGGATTTACGGCTGGCTTTATTGTTCAGCTCTCCTAATACACCATTATTCGTGATAGCAGCTGCTTTGGCTGCCCCACTACGTTTGGGAGCTACTTCAAGTTTTTGATGCGCAGTGTCGTCAAGGCTGCTTGTAGCGTCCATACTAATAGCTGCTCTGCTCAATGACCTTGTAGATGCAGCGCTTCTATTTAGACTAGACACCGAGGCTCTACGATCTTCCTCTTGTGACTGCCTAATCAGATCAATCAAGTCATCATCTTCGACTTGATTGATGCCAGGACGAGATTTTGTTCTACCTCGTTCTGG
>NW_022158467.1:2911-3811 GCF_006535985.1 Synchytrium microbalum | reverse complement strand
GTTCACGTTCAGGCAAACAAAATTAGACACCAACCGTCTTGATGACAAAGTCATATAGGTGGTCTGTATCCCAAGGGATATAATAGGCCGGTGTATGTGGCCCTATGGTTTTTATATTATTATACTATATTAGAGTGTTTGCGCATTTGGCGAAATGTTTGTGTAGAATGGCGCGAAGAGTACTGCGCTTTCGAGCAAATAGTTGTGTGAAAATATGCTTGCGCTAGATGTTGTCTGTACAATTTGTGTGTAAGAATTGCTCGAATTTCACGAGATACATTAGCAGCGTGCAGTTGCAAGTGCTAGAAAAACAAGCACACATTTGCCGTCATTGAAATGGATCCAAATTTTGCACCTGGTAAGTCTCAATGACACGTCCTCGTCATGTTTTGCTGAAATTGTTTCCAAAAACAGGGAATTACGAAGGATTTTGGCAGGACGACGACGAAGACGACGACGATTCTGCGCTTTTTATAGCTGTTATAATGGGATCTTTGAGTTCTAGACGAGTAGAAGTGCCAGATTCACGTCTCATTTTGAGTAATTTGTCGGACGGTGATTGCATGAAGCATTTCCGGTAAGAGAGACTTATAACACGTACCGTAACAGGCTCATTCGGCCACTAATATTAAAACACATTATATTCTAGTTTCACTCTTCTCCAAATTGAGGCTCTAGTAGAAGCTTTGAGGATGCCAACAACTTTGATCACCGATAATCGACTACGCCTGTCATCAATCGACGCACTAGCTATATTTTTGAAACGAATGGTGTATCCTTGTCGCCTCGTGGATCTAGTCCGGTTCTTTGGTCGCGAGCAGTCTGTCATCTCTAGATTTGGAAACCACGTCTCTCAGTTTATACACGAACGCTGGCATAATCTGCTTCGCTGGGACCGAC
>NW_022158467.1:0-2729 GCF_006535985.1 Synchytrium microbalum | reverse complement strand
CGATGGCCCATATCTTGGTAAACATCACGACGCATGGGTATTACACGTGTCGGGTCTATTGGATATACTGGAGGAGAGCTTGCAGTTTGGGGATGGAAGGCAGTTTGTGTTATATGGTGATCCAGCTTATCCGGTATTGTATTTCGTGGAATTGACCCCAGTACCTCTGAATTCTTACTTGCGTTTTCTAGGTATCTGATCACCTCGTCCGACCCTTCAAGGCTCCTCACGATCCAGCTCACATCCGATTCAATAAAATGATGTCAACGGTTCGAATTGCAGTTGAGTGGGGGTTTGGGATGATCATTTCTCGATGGGCATTCTTGGATTTCGAGAAAAATCTCAAGCTACTGCTTCAGCCTGTGGGGCAGTACTACCTCGTCTGTGGGTTACTCACTAATGCTATGACGTGTTTGAACGGAAATCAAACAAGCACGTTTTTTGGGATCAATCCCCCCAATTTGAACCAGTACTTCACTCATGAGGCTTCTCAACATGACGCGGAAACTTGTTTTCACTGTAAAACGTATCGTAGGGTAAGAATCAATCTTGTCTGTCTTACTGTATGTTGCTTTATTCAGGCTTAACAATATTTTGGTGTATAGCAATAAAATAACTGTATTTGTTCATAGCAAGAACTTTAATAGAAAGTCTGTCAACTATTGTGATTATTTGTTGGCGAGTTTTAGAAGGAGTTGAGCATACTGCTCATCACGTTTGGCCTGAAGATCCAAACTTTTGGCCTGAAGTTCAAGACGCATACGCTCATTCTCTTCGCGCATTTGAGCGACCTCTGCCATCTTCATTTGAGCCTCCGCCTGTGTTCTCTTGAATTCTAAATTAGCAAGTTGAGTTGTCTCGTAGGTGTTTGTGAACATTGCAAGATCACTCTTGCGCCCGGCAGTGGAGTGCTTGGGAGTCTAAGAAAAGTACCGGTCAGCCCTCGTATGACATGGCGACGCTATCAATTAATTTCTTGCCTTGGCGTCGCTACCAGAGTCCTCAGGTGTTGAATCCCCTGAGTGAGATCTCTTGCCCAAGCCCATAGTGGCACGTCTACGCAATTCCTCACCCACGCTGTCTTCCCTCTTCACGTTATGACTCTTCTTACCAGATTCCTTCATCATCATGATAAGTCTCGACTGTATGGGTAAGGATGTGAGAAAAAGGTTTGATGGATTTGGCATCTGTACTCACATGCTCAAGGATTGAATATAAGAGCCTCTTCCTCTCGTGCTGAATATCGTCATCATTATCAATCACCCCCTCGCCGGTTTGCTTCTTCTCTTGAGTTGGAAGCTGTTCTGCTTCCTTCAGAAGTTGTGCAAGCTTTTTCTTCAGCGTTCCTTCCACAACGAGATGAACTTTTCTCTCTTCAGATCTTTCTACCTCGGATTTAAGCTTTTGAAAGTTGAGGAGAGTACAGTTAGAAATGGTGAAATGCATGTGAATGATATCTTACTTTTGCCGCAATGCCATCCCAAGTCCGACTGGATGCACCATGAACAAAGCCCTTGACATCTGTTTCACAGTAGGCACCCATGAAAACTAGCTCGCGACTCTCGTTCCATCGGAATTGGTTTGGTGATGAAATCTCCTTCTTGACTACGTTTGGCGCAACATCACGATCCAACACGGCAAGTTCGTCATCATTTTCAGCTATGTCCGAGCTTTCCACTTCTTCCGCTTCGACGCGGTCTCCATCAGCGCCCTGGGGATCAAAGAACTCGTCATCGGCATCCTCCTCTTCCTCATCAACCGACCTTTCTTTAGTAATCACAGCCAACGGCACCACGTTTTTGACCTTTGCATGAGGAAAACCACCGTAGCCACCATATCCTAGCTGTTTTGGTGGTTTGGCTGCAGCACTTCTAGCCCAAATTGCAATTTGGTAAGACTTTGTATCGTTCTGAAGCGATGTCGGCCTTACCCAGACTGATCAAAGAAATCAAAGTCATTTCCGTCTTCAGGAACTGAGGTTGGAACTCTGGTTCTAGCCGATCTATCTTTCGCTTGTCAGAATCAATCACCAACAAAAACAATTTTGCGAAAGTCACCTAGGTTTAGGAGCAGGAGCCGACGATGAGCTTCCGGACTGAGTTCTAGGGGGCTTTTTGCTAGAAGCAGCTTTATCTTTACTGAAAGTAAGCATGTTAGACCGCGTTTTTTAGCAAAGAAAACTGAGGCGAGGAAGAAACGTACGTTTTTCTGGTCATTTGGAGAGACTGATGGCGAGAAAGTAGTTCTCTGATATATTATGATATCAAAATTGATGAAATAGCGTACTTCAGCGCTTCTCTCGTCGTCCTTCAATTTGTTCAATTTAACTTTGTGTAGATGGGGTCTACAAGAATAAATTACAAACAAATTCATGTGTGGAATGACTTCGCATTTTTTACACAAACATTTACACGAGAATTCGGGTCTGCGCAAACACACTATTAGTTACATTTGTATAGTAATCCTTTCCATACATACACTATTGAAAAAAAAAAAAATGACAAAGTCATCCAAGATGTTGAATAACCAGCCTTCGTTGATGAAATCCTTAACGTGTTCCGTGACATAGCGTTGCATATGACTAGGTGCTTGTTTTGGGCCAAATGGCATAACCAGAGGTTCTTTTTTTTTTTTTTTTTTAATAACGTTTATATCATGGAAAAAACTATAATAAAAAAAAAAAAATAAAAAAAAAAAAAAAACAGCTGGAAAAAAACGTCGGTTTTCCC
>NW_022158466.1:0-5406 GCF_006535985.1 Synchytrium microbalum | reverse complement strand
GGAGTTGAGCAACTCCACAACTCTCCACCAAACACAAAAGAAAAACGTGTTGGAAGGGAAAGCCATGTGTCAATCACTACGTAGCGGTCTTGGTGTCTTGTTCCAGGTCTGAGGCCTCCAGTTCCTGCTGTCCAACGTCTAACTTTTTCTTTTCTACAAAGTCAACGAGCACTCAGCACTCTCCCCCAAACAAAATAGCACATAAGAGTAAGTTGAATTCGTAGACTCGTGTATTGCCGAATACATTCCCTCCTCAAAACATTCATCATGCGCACCATGCGACAGCTGTTTATTCATGAAGTGGGTGATCAGTCCACCAACACAACCAAGGTTGCGTTTTTCACAGCCGAAGGACTTGCAATCATGCAATCTCTTCATGATTTATCTTCTCAGGAAGACACGTTTTCAGGCAACGTTGTTTAATGCCAAAACCTGCATCATGCAGGCAGTTACGAAATATGACGCAGAGGGGGTTTCCTTGGCAAGTCCACCATAGAGATTAAATAAAGTTCGCTTCAATGCACGTTTAAACTCTCTTTGATGAGATATTTATTGTAAACCTATAAGTTGGTAAACTATACCGATTGGTACTTCAAACCCAATTTCTTATGATATTACTTTTACTCTTTTCGAGTTTTAGTGACGTCGACTACCACGATCACTTGACAAAGATCTGGACCGACGACTACGTTTATTGTGGTTGGTTCTACCATGGACCCGAGTTGGAGCCATACCAAAAGAGCATGGAGCCATTGTGCAGCGACCAGATGCATCAAGTACATGAGTAGTCATCGGACACCGAGGGTCTTCGCAAGTGGCGGAGATATCACCTACTACGAGACCTAAATCATGTACGCACATTGGGTGCACACAAACATTATGATTATTAAGGGGGTGGTCGGCATCCGTCATCGGATGGTAATGGTGTACTGCACCATGGAGATGTTGATGGCGAGAAGCCAGTCGATCCCATTGCTCCCAGCGCTCATCCCTGACTGCCCTAGGAGCAGCGGGGCGGCCCGCACTGCTACTACCACCTAAACTACTATGAGGCCCATTGCTAAATCCTCTTCCATGGGAACGAGCCGAATTGGAATTACCACGAGCTGGGCGACCGCGAGTTTGGTCAATGACCATACCATCACCAGCGGCTTCGGCTCGGGCTGCTGCCGCGTCTCTTTCAGCCGTTATAGTCTCGAGTTGGAGAGCCTGGGTTGCTCTGACGTTTTCTAGCTCGGCAATCCGGGCTTGAGCAGCTTCAGCAATAGCTTGGCTTTCTCGTACAGTGGTTTCAGCACGATTAAAGTCGGCCCGGGTGATGGTAACCTGTTCGTCAGACGACATTGTGGACTGCAGTCTACAGGATTGGATTGATATGGCAGCACCGTTTTGATGGATGGATGCGATGAGGTGTTTTCAACAATATCTCGATTTTTAAGAAGAAGTTGGGTGGCTGGACTTGTCTGAAAACTGGACTATGCTTTGTGTAGATGGGTTGGACTCGATGTCCCGACCGGTGACGTATTATTTCAATTTTGTCGTTTCGGACGCAATTTTAAAGTAACGAGGAACCAAACTACATGCCCACCAACAGTGTCTTCTGTTCACACTGCCCGAATAGTCCAATGGATCATTGCTATTCGCACTCCCGATTGTTGGTTAATACAACCTCTTCGAACCTCACGCTTTGTCTACAGGTGACGTCCGGTCATCATTCGACGATCGGCGTCAACTGGAAGGAGGGATTTAGCTAAATAAGGGAGAAACTCCAGCATGAATACATCATCATCAACAAACTCATCGAAAAACTCTAGTTGCAATGGGGTTTCTTCAATGATGTGGAGTTCGCGTAAAGAGTCAGCGGCCGACTTTTTGGTTTGGCGCCGAGTTCTGGCGAGATCCTCACGAATATAAAAGCCTTTCGGAGCTAGTGGATCACCCATCCAGTCGACCTTGGGACGATTGAGGTCCTCACGAAGAGGTGTTTTATCTTGAAAGCGAGTTTCTGTGACTTCGGAAGGCTTCTCGCGACGTGACTCAAGTAATCGAATCCGCTTGCGTTTTCGTTTAGCACGAGTGAACGCGATTCCTTCATATGATTCCATTCCATTTTCATGTTGAACTTTCTTCAACCCCAACTCCGTTGGCATTTCGGATTGTTGAGGCTTTTCCTGGAGTTCCAACACTGGGTTAGGATGCTTGTTGGTACGTATGTTAGTTGTTCCAAGTCTTGGAAGATCTGCTGCAGGACTTGTTGTCGAAGCTTTGGGACTTCCGTTTTCGTCAAGTGGTGTCTCTTCTCGACCTTTTTCAGCGCTCCCATAATGCAGTCTCTGATCCACTTGGAACGGTGCGATCTGGGAAACATGTACTCTCAACCAGTCTTGATCAACTTCCGCTGATAGTGGTTGGATAACAAAGACAACATTACTCAACTTTTGTACGATTCTGTAGGGACCTGCCCAACGATACAGTAGCTTCCTGGCTCCATATGGATCGGAGCGGAGGACTCTGTCTGCTGGGATGAGCCATCTCATCACGATATCGCCAATTTTGTAGTCTACGTCATAGTGGTTCTTGTCATAAATTTGCTTTGAACTTGTTTGTGCCTTTTTGATATGTTTCCTGACAATATCCCATGCTATCTGTAACCTTAGGGATACGTCTCGGGCGTAAGAGATGGCAGAATCAGTGTATTCTGATGTATTGACAATGTCAGGATCAAGACTTTTTCCCAGCGGTTTGCTTAAGAGATCAAAAGGAATAACTGGATCTCTTCCGTAAACGACGCGGAACGGTGTCTCTTTTGTTGTATTGTGGACAGAAGTTCGGTAAGCAAACAGGACAGCGTCAACTAATTTGTCCCATTGCAGGTACCTTTGTTTGACGGGTAAATGCTCATTAACAGTGGCTGCTAGCCAGTCGATAAGCACACGATTGAAGCGCTCGGGATATGGATTGCCCTGAGGATATCGCTTTATTGAAAAAGTATGTTTGATTTGAAGACGCTTTTCAACCAGCTCTAGCGCTCCAGCGATAAATTCTGATCCATGATCAGAATGAATGTGAATAGGTAAGCCGTGTCTAAACATAACCGAACAAATGGCATCAGCTACGTTCTCGGCTGTTTTGTCGGGTATTGGAATAGCCTCTGGCCATTTGCTGAACAGATCAGTGATAACCACTAAATATTTGTTTCCTTTCGTTGATTGGGGTAGTGGCCCTTCCAAGTCGATGGCTATTCTCGCGAAGGGTTCTTTGTGGTCCTCTTTGAAGACGAAAGGGCTTAGCAGTCCTAGCTTGTTGCTGTACGGCGTTTTGCGCTTTTGGCAAAAGGGGCAATGATTGCAGTGGTATTGGATGGCTTTCAGCAGTCTAGGAAACGCTACTTTATGTATCATACGGTGATAAGTTGCATTGGAACCTGCATGAGCCGAAGAAACTGAATTGTGAAAGATTTCGAGGATCGTGTCGTGAATTGGTAAGTGTTTTTTGTGGTTGGGAGGATGCCAAGTAGGCAGTAGAACAGCATCAAAGGATATCCGCCTATGTGGTATAGGGCGCTTGATGCGAACCAGCTGCTGATCCGGCGATAGATGAAACTCATTTCGTTTCAGTTTCATCATCAGTTTGGTGAATTCTGGGTGTGTTGCAGGTATTGGCTTTTCATTCAGTAAGTATTCGTAAATCATCTTTAGATATGGGTCGGCTTGTTGGCATTCTCGCATCTTTTCTATTAATTCCGGAGAGCTAATTGCTTGAAATGCACTTGGTTCAAGGGAAATATCGTCTGATTGGTACATTGAATCACCACTTTGTGTTTCTTCGTGGTCAATTTCCATGGACGATACTAACGCTGCTTTCATAGTGCTTGTAGTATTCGAAGTTTGAGAGTCAATGGAGTCGGGTCGACTTTGAACATTTGAATCTGGTGTCTGCAATCTGTTAATGAGGCTTTCCTTTGGCGCAGCAGTCGAAGTAGGATTCCTCGATAAAGCATCTGCATTCGCATTTGCAGATCCGGGTCTATGCTTAATCACAAAGTCGAACTCAGAAAGTCTGAGGACCCATCTAGCGAGACGCCCCGGTTTGTTGGATAATTTGAGCCATTCTAGCGCTGAGTGGTCGGTCTGAACCTCAAATTGACGGCCCAAGAGGTAACTTCTGAAGTGTTCGAGCGCCCACACGACAGCCAGAGCCTCTAATTCTCGTGTGTCCCACTTCTTTTCTCCTTGTTGAAGGGTCCTCGACGCGTACGCCACCACCTTTTCATTCCCTGACTCGTCTAATTGTGATAGAACCGCGCCGAGGCCATGGTGGGATGCGTCTGTTTGAACTAGAAATTGTCTAGTCATTTGTGGTGTAGCTAGTATTGGGGCTGAGATTAGTGAAGTTTTCAAGTATTCAAATGCCTCTTTTTCTGATGTCTCCCATTTCCAGGGTGTTGCACCATGAAGAAGATCGAAGAGCGATGCTGCTTTTAGGGAAAAATCTGGTATAAATCGCCTGTAGTATGAGGTCAAGCCCAGAAACGATCGAACATCAGCAACACTTTGTGGTGTTGGATATTGTTGGACTGATCTGACTTTTTCAGGACTAGGTTTGATACCTGTTGGGGTGACTATGTGACCAAGGTACTCGATTTCGGTAGCACAAAGCTGGCATTTTGATGCTTTCAGTGAGAATCCCATCTCAATCAGTCGTTTGAGGACTTTATCCAGGTCGCTGATGTGCTTTTCAAAAGTTGAAGAGAAAACAATAATGTCGTCGAGGTATACTAGGCAGCATTCCCACTTGAGACCAGCTAAAGTGGTGTCCATCACTCTTTGGAAAGTTGCTGGGGCATTGGTTAATCCAAATGGCATTCGAAGGAATTCGTACAAACCACTTGGTGTTACGAAAGCGGTCTTTTCCCTGTCTCGAGGGTGTAGAGGGATTTGCCAGTATCCCGCGGCAAGATCTAGTGAGCTGTACCATGCAGTATTCACTTTGTCTAGGAGATCTTGTTGATAAGGTAAGGGGTAGCTGTCTCGCTTTGTTAACGAATTGAGCTTCCTGTAATCCACACAGAATCGCAAGCTGCCGTCCTTTTTGTTAGCAAGAACAATTGGCGAGGCCCAAGGGCTGCGGGATTCTTGAGCTATTTTGTTCTTTAATAACTCTTGTACGCGATTGTCAATATACTGTTGACGATTGAACGGTGCTCGATACGGTCTGGATCTTACTGGTTGTGCATCTCCCGTGTCGATTTCATGGACTGCTTGCGACTGGAGTGGACTATCAGGGTTGGCAGCAAACACTCTTTTATTGAGTTGCAATGTGGATTTAAGCTGGTCTAACTGAATGTTGGAAAGACGCGTCGAGAGCGTTTCAACGTTGAGACCTTTCGGCCAACCATCTTCAAAC
>NW_022158465.1:575-5459 GCF_006535985.1 Synchytrium microbalum | reverse complement strand
TATGACCTTGGAGCATCGAAATGGTGTAAATTCAGTTGCGTACTCACGTGATGGAACTTTGATGGTGACGGCGAGTGACAATTTCGTGATATTGTGGGATGTCGAGTCAGGTATGTAGGGTTTGGGTTGTGCGTTACTATTTGTTTCAAATTTTGACATAATCTGCGCAGGAAATGAGATCAAGAAGCTTGAAGGACATTCCAGTTATGTCAGCTCTGTTGCATTCTCACCTGATGGCAAGACTGTTGCTTCTGGATCTGGTGACCGGACTTTGCGACTGTGGGATATCCAGTCTGGTATGTAGGGCTTGGGTTATCTAAGTTATTTTTGGACTTATTTTGACGGTGTCGATGTGTGTAGGCAATGAGATTCAAAAGCTTGAAGGTCACTCCGACCCTGTCGTATCGGTCGCATTCTCTCCTGATGGAACGACCATCGTATCTGGATCTTGGGACAAAACTGTGCGACTGTGGGATATCCAGTCAGGTATGTAGGGTTTGGGTCACGAGTTTGCCTTTTAGACTTTCTTTGACGCTGTTGATGTAGGAAATGAAATCCGAAAGTTGGAAGGACATTCGGACTGGGTAAAATCAGTCGCATTTTCTCCGGATGGAAAGACTGTTGTGTCTGGATCTGATGATAAAACTATTCGACTGTGGGATGCCCAGTCCGGTATGAAAGGGTTAGGGTTGTGAATCAGTTTTTCCTAAGTTTTATTCCAAATTTGCTCTATAGGAAATGAAATTCATAAGCTTATAGGGCATGATTATGGAGTCAATTCTGTTGCATTTTCTCCTGACGGCAAGACCCTTGCGTCTGGTTCTGGTGATCTAACTGTGAGACTGTGGGATGTCCAGTCAGGTATGATAGGATTTGGGTTATGGACGCTTTTTTTGGACTAATTTTGACGATTTGTAATAGGAAACGAGATCCGCAAGCTGGAAGGCCACTACGGTATTGTTTCGGCTGTCTCCTTTTCGCCTGATGGAAAGACCGTGGTCTCTGGATCATGGGACATAACTATTCGACTGTGGGATGCCCAGTCCGGTATGTAGGGTTTGGGTTGTGATTTAGATTTTCGGAAGTTTTTACGATATCATTTGTATAGGAAATGAGATTCGCAAGCTTGAAGGCCACTCCAATGATGTCTCTTCTGTCTCTTTCTCGCCTGATGGAAAGACCATCGTATCTGGATCTGGGGACAAAACTGTTCGACTGTGGGATGCCCAGTCCGGTATGTAGGGTTTGGGGTGAGAATCGGATATTTTGAAGTCTTATTTGAAATTTTCACAACAGGAATTGAGATACGCAAATTGGAAGGCCACTCTGGAGGTGTCATTTCGGTTAAATTCTCGTCTGATGGCAAAATTATTGAATCTCGTGATTGGAACGACGTTACTCTGTTTTGGAAGACGGAAACAGGTTTGAGGGACGTGCTTTCCTCTTAAAGATATGAAAATTCATGATTACTGTGTAGGTGCCCCTATGGAACGTGGAATTGAAAATACCAACAACTCTATGTAAGATTCGTTTGCATTTGTTCCTCCCACGGTTCTCAAACAATTTCTTTGCGCACAGGTCTCCATCCGCTGACAGGTCGCTTGGGTTGGACAAACAAGGATGGGTCATTCAAGGACAGAGCGAATCAACGAAACCGCTGTTTTGGTTACCCCAAGAATTGCGGGGTAGACTGGTCAATACCACCAGTAGCTTGGCGCTGGGAACGGATGGAGGTCGTATTGTTCTTATTGATATTTCTAGGGTTTAGGGTGTTTGTAAGGTTGATCAAAAATAGAAAAGTTAACAACAGTTATTTCAGTGCAAGTTCTAAAGATGCAGTCTCTCATAGATCAATTGGACAATTTGGCCTCAAAGCTGGCAGATGACAATGTTACTGCACTTCACACCTATCCTCCAGAATACCAACGATACTTTTCCAACTTGACACGTGCAACCACTGCATCCAGATGGACGGAATCCCAAATTCAACGTGCTCTGATAGTCAACGCTAGAACGGCCAGAAAACATATTTGCAGGATGCAACAAGAACTTCAAAGTGGTTTTCCTGGTGATCCAAAGCTATTGGAAATTGCCCGTTTGGCCGGATCCGATTCCACCGCAATGTGCGCTTGTAACGGTGGTAATGGATGCCCACTTCCAACACACAGACTCAAGGCAGCTACAGTTGTTGTCGACGTACGTGTACTATTCTACAAGGAAACACGCAAATTCGGAACCGTAGTATCGCCGTGGTGCATCGCAGCTAAAATCCGTGGTGGTGCTTCAGAGATCAACTCTGAGAATAAAAAGTCTCGCACAAAGAAACGCGCCCAACAAATTTCTATACACCTTCAGCATGGTGACAGCAACTCTCCGAATGTGTGTAACATCGCTGGTCCAATAGTTTGTAGCCGGGAAACAAAGGTAAGAGTCAGTGGTCGGAGAGGTTTATTCCCATCGAATTAATAAAAGGCCTTTGTGTATTTAGACAGAAACGAAAGGTTTGTACTTGGATTTTTCGCTGACAAGGCCCGTATGCCTCTACACCAAGAATTCCTTCAGTGGATCAAGACGATGGAAACGAGTCTTTCTCATGTAAGCTGTTGAATTGAGATAGACACGCTCTTCTAGTCAAAAACATTGCTTTGTCTGTCTAGAATTCGGATGTTTCAGCATTTCTTGATATGAAAGCTTCCAATATGGTCAAGCATACTCTTGCACGGTATGTCAATTTGTTTATTCGTTTCTACCGTGAATAGTAAATCATTTTTGAAATGCAGATAGAGACGATGATAACATTGGTATCGGGAAATTCAGCAAAACAGATATCTTACATTTACAGACAACTGTCGCATTACGTGGTAAGCTTGAATCTACCAAGCGAAGTCACTCTGACTGAAATCGTGTATTTCGCTAGAAAAGCTAGCCCTTCTAAAGGCAGAAGCTTTAGTAGTCCTCCACTCCATTATAAAACGACATCAACGTGATGGTATTGTCTATTGCAGCAGACGCCTGTGCCAATTACCTCTGGTATTTTTATCATCCGCTCCCATCTCCATGTTTTCACCACAAAGGCTAGACACATCCAAAGGGTATACTGTTGACAACACTGTCCCGTTTTGTATGTGTTGCCAAATGTGAGTGTGCATTAAAATTACCGGAGCTGCCAGTCTTTATTGATTTGCTGATTGTCTAGGTTTCTCTGCAAGGCGAGCAGTCTCGAAGACGTCCTTCAATTAGAAATGACTGCACTGGACTGTCACAAAATTCCATTACAAAGTAGCCAAGACGTCACGCCATTTAGTCTGGATAAGGCAGATGAGATCGCTGCTCGACATTATTTTTCAAGAAATCAGGACAATCTTGCCTTAGGTGGCACGGTTGATGACTTTGTCAATCTGGTGGGTTTGAATCGCTTGATTTGCCCTTGGACGTTTGCTCAGATCTCCTTTGGACCATTGGGTCTCCCCGCCAGCGTCGACCATCACTTGCCCTTTTGCAGGTTTCGTAATGGTGACGTATCGAACTTGGCAATCTGTTGGCAGGCTGTAAACTACGCCAAGTGGATGTATTCACCAAATGTCTTTGCCATTTGGATCTTAAATTGGAAGCAACGAAGGGAACAACTTCTTCAGCAATGGCACGGTCAAGGTCTTGAACAGTATTTCTTTGAGCAAAAGATGGCCTATTGGAATACTCCACATACAAACGACAATTAAAACAATGATGTTGTGATATTCAAAAGTCTTGGTAACAAAATAAACCACATATACTAAACCCTGGAAATATCAATGATAACGACACGACCTCCAGCCGTTCCCAACGCCAAGCTACTGGTGGTATTGACCAGTGTGCCGCGAAGTTCTTGGGGCAACCAAAAGAGCGGTTTCGTTGATTCGCTCTGTCCTTGAATGACCCATCCTTGTTCGTCCAACCCAAGCGACCTGTCAGCGGATGGAGACCTGTGCGCAAAGAAATTGTTTGAGAACCGTGGGAGGAACAAATGCAAACGAATCTTACATAGAGTTGTTGGTATTTTCAATTCCACGTTCCATAGGGACACCTACACAGTAATCATGAATTTTCATATCTTTAAGAGGAAAGCAGGTCCCTCAAACCTGTTTCCGTCTTCCAAGACAGAGTAACGTCGTTCCAATCACAAGATTCAATAATTTTGCCATCAGACGAGAATTCAACCGAAATGACACCTCCAGAGTGGCCTTCCAATTTGCGTATCTCAATTCCTGTTGTGAAAATTTCAAATAAGACTTCAAAATATCCGATTCTCACCCCAAACCCTACATACCTGACTGGACATCCCACAGTCTGACAGTTTGATCATTAGAACCAGACGCAAGGGTCTTTCCATCCGGAGAAAATGCGACTGATTTTACCCAGTCCGAATGTCCTTCCAACTTTCGGATTTCATTTCCTACATCAACAGCGTCAAAGAAAGTCTAAAAGGCAAACTCGTGACCCAAACCCTACATACCCGACTGGACATCCCACAATCGTACAGTTCGGTCAGCAGATCCAGACACAACAGTCTTTCCATCTGGAGAAAACGCGACAGAAAAGACCGAATAACCATGTCCTTCCAACTTTCGGATCTCATTTCCTACATCAACATCGTCAAAGCTAGTCCAAAACTAAACCATCAACGACCCAAACCGTTTCATACCGGACTGGACATCCCACAGTCTCACAGTTTGATCACCAGAACCAGACGCGATGGTCTTGCCGTCAGGTGAAAACGCAACGGAATTGAGAGATCCGGTGTGACCTTCCAGCTTGCGGATCTCGTTTCCTATTACAAATCGTCAAAATTAGTCCAAAAAAAGCGTCCATAACCCAAATCCTATCATACCCGACTGGACATCCCAC
>NW_022158465.1:265-484 GCF_006535985.1 Synchytrium microbalum | reverse complement strand
ACGACCCAAACCGTTTCATACCTGACTGGACATCCCACAGTCTCACAGTTCGATCACCAGAACCAGACGCAATGGTCTTGCCGTCAGGAGAAAATACGACAGAATAGACTGATCCATCATGCCCTTTAAGCTTCCGAATTTCATTTCCTATTGCGCAAATTTTGAACAAATTTCCGAAAATCTGATTTACAACCCTCACCCTACATACCTGACTGGACA
>NW_022158465.1:0-126 GCF_006535985.1 Synchytrium microbalum | reverse complement strand
CCCAAACCCTACATACCTGACTCGACATCCCACAATATCACGAAATTGCCACTCGCCGTCACCATCAAAGTTCCATCACGTGAGTACGCAACTGAATTTACACTATTTCGATGCTCCAAGGTCATA
>NW_022158464.1:0-5478 GCF_006535985.1 Synchytrium microbalum | reverse complement strand
CACCCTGAGCTTACATAGGACACGTTATCAGCGCCATACTGCTCTAGACGCACTCCGTCAATAGGACTCTAGTGACAATAAACCTAACCGATCGATGTCAGACTTAAAGCTCGAATTCGAAGCCCTCAACAATACTGGAAGCAACTACAAACGATGGGCATCTGCATGTACCACATTCCTTACTACCATGGACGTCGAAGAATGGCTCACCAATGACTTTCCTGCTCCACCATCAAAAGCTCAAAAGACATCACATGCAAAAGCACTGCATGTCATAAAGAAGCATATGTCTGACAAACAACTCGAGGCCATAGAAGGGCTGGAAACAGTGAAGGAAATCTGGAATAAGCTCAAATCATCATACGATACCACTGAATCCATTCGCTTACCTCATGCACGTAAACTCTGGAACGACCTCCGAGTCAACGAATATAAATCTTTAGCAGCATTCGATATAGAGATGAGGAAGGCAATTACTGAAATGAAATCTGCTGGAGCTGGAGCTGAAGTCACTGAGCCCCACAAGATTGAAAAGATCCTAGCCAACTTACCACCAGCCTACGAACCGATCGCTGATGCTATCAGAATAAACAAAGATACGATAAATACGTATGAGAAAGTATTGCAGAAGCTGCAGGAGAAGGAAGCCATATTATCCAGTCGTGCAGCACCTCCACCAGACCTCAGTATACCTGGTTCCAGCAAAGACAAAGAAGAAAATATGTCGTTAGACGACAAAGGAAAGGAGAAGCCAGCCAAAGATCCAGGAAAGAATACTGATAGAGGAAGAGGTAGTCGTGGTCGTGGAGGTGGAAGAAGTAGAGCCAGGTGGTATAGCTATAGAGGCCGACCATATCCAAACCAAAGCAACCAAAGCACTCCATACCAACAACCATAAGAGCAACAACAACAACGAGGGGGATATAGAGGTCAATTCAACAACAACTACCGAGGAAACAACTACCGAGGAAGCAACTACCGAGGAAATAACTACCGAGGCAACTATCGAGGAAGATATAATCAGAATCAGTATAACAACTATTACAACAACAACCCTCGTCAAGCACCAAACATCCAGAACGATACTTTTACTATTGACGACGAAATGCTACATATTGAACCCACAGCCATCGACTTGACAAACGATGATGAGACAGATGTCAAAGAGATAAACACTGGTGACGATGTGGAAGAAGTAATCTACACACCTTCTACTCGTGATCCAACACCTATAAAGGATAATCAGTCAGTAGTATATACAATGTCGGAAACTCGAAAACATCCCAAGACCACTATCACATTACCACAACAAATATCTGCAGAGAAAGTGCAAGAACTAGTCAACTTCTTTATCAATGTCAACAAGCCACATAGCGAAGAAGATGAAGTTGATTACGAAGACGACACCGAACTGTATGTGATGGAGAACATAAAGTCAATATTGAAGAACCCAAACCACACAGATACAGATATAGCCTTGATAGATTCTGGAGCCAGAGCTACATACTTGTCAAGGAAAGAATACTTCGACAAACGATCATACCGTAAAGGGTCAAAGACGATACGATACTTTGGAAACGTCACGAATGATGAACTAGTAGAAGGTTACGGTGAAGCTACAGTCATAGTGGATGGTCTTCAAATCCACATACCAACCGCATACTACTCACCTGAGGGAAATGTCAACATTCTATCAACAGATGATCTGCAATATTTGAATTATGGTTTATACCATGATCATATAATACTCGATGACAAAAGAATCAATTACATACCCAATTACAAACGACCGCACTGTATAAAGATCAAGCCACCTGATCCAGAAGAAGTGATGACAGTGGAAGAGAACATCAGCCCCAATATATTACATCAAAGGATGGGTCATGCATCAGCTACAACCATAAAGAAAATTAAAGACATCAATACTGTCAATGTAAAAGAAGGCGAAATAGATTACTGTCAAGCTTGTGTGGAGAGTAGCCATGTTCGTAAACCATTTACCGAAACAGGCGACACACAAGTAGACATTGGAGAGAGACTAGACGTCGACACAATAGGACAAATACGTCCCATGTCCCAAAGAGGACACCAGTACATACTTGTCACAGTTGACTACAGAAGTAGAAAAGGATTTATATACCCAATGAAGACCAAAAACGAAGCCTACCAACATATTCTTACCACCATATTCCTTATCAAAACCCACCATTCGCAATGTACCTTGAAGTTTGTAAGACTTGATAATGCTGGTGAATTCAAGTCAATAGTATTCGATAACTTCTGTCGAGCAAATGGTATTACGGCACAATACTCAACACCACACACTCCACAGCAAAATGGAATTGCAGAAGCCTATAATAAGAAGTTAACAAGAGTAGCACGAACTATATTACACCACTCCAACTTACCATTAAGTTATTGGCACGATGCATATCTGCATGCCAACGATCTTATCAGCAATTGGCCACATCAAGCTCTAAACCATGATTCTCCCAACCATGTCTTTAACTTGAATACGTCTATGAATGCCATAAGAGTGTTTGGATGTCAAGTATGGGCACCAATACCAAAATCTCTACAAAAAGGGAAGATGTCAAATCAAAGACAAGAAAAGATATATGTCGGTTACCTTGGAAGTAGCATTGTCAAACTACTAGACCCAACAACTGGCAACTACACTACGGCAACGCTGAAAGAATGTGTTGTAAATGAGACCGTATTTCCAAAGATGGAAGCCAACATACATCCTGCCGACACGGTAGTAGACATACCTGATACAGCAACTGCGGACCACTTAGCAAATCAATTACTACTGTTGAGAGTCATAAGAGAGCAACCAAATCCATACTTAATGTCGCAAAATACGACACCAGCTCCCAAATCGACACCTAAAACAAACAAGAAACGAAAGAATGTCAGCTTTAACGACACTGAAAATGATGAAACGACACAACATGTCGAATCGACACCAACGACACCTACTAAACGAAGAAATACCAAATCGACAAAAGATGTCGACGAGGATGATGATGAGTATTTACCACCAATGTCGCATAAAGCGACACCAATGTCGCATAGTTCGACACCATTGTCGCATACCTCGACACCAATGTCGCATGATTCGACACCAATGTCACATAGCATGACACCAAAACAATCCCAAAGAGTGGTGGTAATACAAGATGAAGAGCATGAAAATGAAAATGAAGATGTCGAAGAAGACACCATATCATATTCGACAGCAAGACAATCCATATCAACAAAAAGACAACCCGTGTCAATATCATCATCCAAGACAGACAATGTCGGAAAAAATGTCAAAAGGAATATCCCTTCCATGTCGAAAATGTCGAAGAAAACCATGTCTACCAAAGACACCATGTCACAAGATGACAATGACGATGAGCCTATAGTGATACATTCAGTACCACAAAGAAAGCAGTCCCCAAAAGACCTAATGCTTTTATACAGCAGTCAGCAAAAGAAACAAGACAATGTCAGAATAATCGACACCCAACAAACTTCACCACCGAAAACTGAATCAATGCCAAATACATACCCAACTACAATAGAAGAATGCAAAACATCCAACGACTGGCCTAGATGGAAAGCAGCTATATTAGATGAATTGAAATCACTGCAGAAAAGAGAAGTGTTTACGGTACATATCGAACTTCCAAAAGGAGCAAAAATGGTAGACCATAGATGGGTGTTCACCACGAAGCAAGATGTCCACGGCAACATATCCAAATATAAAGCTAGACTAGTCGCCAAAGGATTTAGCCAGCGTCCAGGTTTTGAGTACGAGTCAACATATTCGCCAGTGGTGGACATAGCATCCTATAGGTTATTGTTAGCTTTATCGATACACTACAACTGGAAAATAGCGACACTAGACGTTGTAACGGCATACCTGTATGGAACGCTGGAGCACGATATATACATGAAGGTGCCTCCAGGGATCGAAATACCATCCACGATCCACAATCCAGTAGTACGGCTGAATCGAGCACTATATGGACTAAAACAAAGTGGTCGTGAGTGGTATCACACACTAGCAAGAGTCCTGCAATCAAACAAATACCATACCCATATCCAACATCCATCTATATTCTTCCGTATATTGAATACAGGTCCAGTAGTAGTGTCAATCTATGTAGATGATTGTTGTGTGATAGGAAGTCAGATGTCAGTGAATACAACAAGAGAAATGCTGAAAGCTACCTTTGAAATGAAGGACTCTGGTATACTACATCCAGAAAAGCCAATCCAGTGCATTGGAATCAAAATCCAATTGACACGATATGGTCTTTTCATCAACCAGGAAAATACTATAAAAGACTTGTTGATTAGTACCCATATGATAAATAGCAAGCCATCAACTATACCTTTACAAATTCGAAACTTATCCAATGACATCTACGGTCCTCGTTTGAATACGGAGCCTGAGTATTGGAACATAAAACGATATCAGTCAGTTTTGGGAAGTCTGACATACTTGTCGGTTACAAGTAGACCTGACATAGCATTTGCCACAAACCTCTTGGCACGATATAGCCACTCACCATCGAAACGTCACTGGAATGGTCTCAAACAAGTGTTGAGATACTTGAAAGGAACCAAAGAATTAGGACTGCTATACAAATATGGAACAGATCAAACACGTCAAAGACCAATAGACTTACGTGTCTTCGTAGATGCTGGATTCCTATCTGACATAAAAACGGCCAAGTCACAAACGGGATACGTGATTCTACTAAATGGAACTGCCGTGTCATGGAGGTCAACCAAACAATCCACTGTCGCTACTTCATCAATGCATTCTGAACTGATTGCTCTATATGAATCGACACGAGAACTAACGTGGATCAGGTCACTACTGTCAAATCTGTCACAAATATTAAAGACACAACCATTGTCACCAACTACAATCTACGAAGATAATCAACCGTGTATAAGGCACGTACAGTCTGGATACATCAAGTCTGAAGCCACAAAGCACATGGCACCAAAAATATTCTACACTTACGAACTGATAAAAAATCAACAAATTACCGTACATTATACACCCTCCACATCCAACATTGCAGATATACTTACCAAAACATTACCAGCCAACAAACATCAACAACTACGTAAAATGCTGGGTATGTGTACACTGCATGAATTGTCGCAAGTCAATACTCTTTCCTCCTTTGCCTAGTTTTTCTACCAAAGAGTAGTTTTTTACTATGGCATTAGTGGGGTTTTAACGAGGTTGACTACAAAGGTATTATGAATTACTTTATTTAACGACACCTGTATATATTATACATGGACAGTCTCAAGCTGCACCCAACTGTCCATGGGGGGGAGTGTTGATATTAGGGGTTACACATGCACACACACATAGCACCATTGTACACACACTTATATATACACACAGATATACTGATATACACACATGATAGCAGCGTCACCCTGAGCATACACCAGACA
>NW_022158462.1:0-6335 GCF_006535985.1 Synchytrium microbalum | reverse complement strand
CGCTAATCTGGATACTGTATAGAAGCACCCAAACTTCGTGAATGCTCGAAATAATTCGAATTTCTTGCCAATTGGAGCAATTGAAACACACTGTTTTGATTGGCTTTTAGTGACTTCTAAAGAACGGTAATAGTCTTTTCTGAACCTATGAATGGCTTTAGAACGGACTTCATTCTTTTCAAATCCCAGGAAGGTCGTTCTCCAGAAAATCGTGAGCAACTGAGGAGCAGGTTGCGGACCGGAGGTGCTTTTGACATCAGAGCTATCTCAGCTTGGCACCAAGCTGTCGCTTCATGTCGATCTTGTGGTATTACCCTTGAATCAGCCAGACGTTTTGATAACGTTGATGTCACTCCTCTCAACATTCAAAACCGGTAATTTGGGACGCACTGCTACTCCTGGTACCACATGTTTAAGCTTTTTGAAGTTTCTGAGACCATGTACGCCCAATTGTAGCTATTACTACCTAACCGAGAACTCTGCTCGAGTAGGTGCTCGAGCAGCCACAGCAAAAGCAACTTCCTACAGTTTGAGTTTCGAAGATCAGAACCCTTGCAAAATGCTGTGGCAGTTTCATCGAGCTATATATGTGTTGCGCCAATATGGTTCATTTGACACTTCGGTGGTAACTTGCTAACAACATTCCTACATTTTCGATTTGAGCACCAGTTCTTATACAAACTGGTTGATTTGAAACTTTCTTGCTCGCAAAAAGTGGCCAAAAGGCACTACAAGACACAATGGCCCGCAAAAACCTCATAGTAGCATCTTTACAAGTTTGACACAATTTTGTGTGTTATTGCTCTATGATTGCTTGAGCAAATCTTGAGCAACTGAGAAACCTTAGCTCGAGCAAATCACGAGCAACAAATGTGAACAGTATAAGGTCAAGAATCTCAATGTAATGTTAAATGTTGTACACCTCCCGGCAAAGAACATTGTAATAAACGTTAAATTCTATATACACAGTCGAATCTTTGTGTTTTTTGGTTCGCACAGCTTCCACCGAAAATGGAGCCACGAAGTCTTATAGACTACCTACCAGAACATGAAGAGCCAAGAGATCCCAATTACTATCCAGCTTATGAACTTGGAACTCAATTGCCGCATCAACCAATGATGGACGATGACGACCGTCAAATATTGCATCTCACCAAGAACAATCTCCGAGCAATTGTGAGGGATGCTACCAGGGATGCTCTAGCAGAACATCAAAACTTCCTTCACGTTAAGAACGAACCTGAAGCAGCGACAACTCGTCGTCGTGCTGTGGAAGATCCGCATTACATTAAAAATTACAAGTCACGATTCATCAGGGATCCAAGTCACCATTCTTTCCTTCAGTCTCATATCAGCTGGTTTGAGAGCACGGTAGTTCCAGCTATAACCAGACAACAAGCTGAGACTGAATATGAAGAAACATTTTTGAGACCAATTTCGGAAAAGGTTGGTACTAGGACATAAAATGTGGTTGTTATCACTGTCAAGTATTGGGAAAATCAATGGCAGATAATACTAAATCGTTCTTGCATCCCCAGGTTACTATTGATTCACCACCTAGCAGACCATTTCCTGCAACGGATGCGCAGCCTCAAGCTCCTTTCAACTCTCTTTGGAACGAGACACCCACGCCAGATGGTTCGCGAGTTGCAGAAGTATGCCAGAAATGTTTCACGCTATTCGCTAGACTTGTGGACTAATGATTTAGTTTCAGATTCCAGGTGACCAACCCAGCTCCTCAACAGCAGACTCCCCTTCCGCCGGAACGACTGCTGGTAGCGACAATTCTACCAAAAAGCTTCCCGTAGACTTTGGCGTAAATCATCGTAGTCTTTTGGAACAGTCTAAGCTCATCCTGAAGTCGGCTGAAACTCAAAAGTTCGATTCTGTGCTTTTGAATTTATGGAAGGATTACTTAGCTTTACACGAAACTTTGAAAACTGGGACAATTGGTATCATGGAAGGAAAGCCGTTTCTCCAGCACGTTGTGAATCAGTGGGCTAAAGTCGTTTTTGAAACTACCTATACTGGAGTACGTGGACTTTCAGTTAAACAGTGATTTCGGAATATCCCAAGTCTAGAGATAACTAAGTCACCTCTAGGCAATTCTGTTAAACCGCTTAGGTTCAGATGTCGGATTTCTGCACAAAAGTCATGACGGATACCTGGAAGACAAGGTGTCTCCTAGAATGCAAAATGCACTAGCACTTCTCTTTGCCGATGCAGAACCTGTTCGAAAAGGACGTGACCCATTATGGCTCCAAGGAGTGGCTCCACCAACAAGTTAGTAGAAATCACTTAGTATGGTCTTCGAAAGTCAAACTGAATCTCTGCTGTATGATAGCCTTTGAACATGAACGTGAATACATGATCCAAAACTTAGCAAGGTCTCTTTATGCTCAAGCCGCCACTAATTCGGTATTAAAGCCAAATCCATTGTCTAGTGATACAGGTATTGAATGCTTCTCTACTTCCAAACCCATCAGAATTCTTAGAGTATCTCCTCGCCATTTAATCCATCTTTAGTCTCACGGCGTCCTCCAGTCAAAAAACCAGCTCAGAAAGTAACTCCACGCTCAGAATTGCGAGACCGAATCGAAACTCTTCGTGGTAAGCCACTAAACAACCCAAACCTTCTCTTTTGAATTTGTGATCAATGACACATCTTTTCAAGATATATGGAATACGACTCTGGATCTTCCGCAAGCTGGCTCAAAACTCAGACGTTTGTTTTCACCATCTGAGAGTCTAGGAACTTTGAGATACTTGTTTCGAGTCAAGAAGGATGGACAATCAGGTTATTGGGATATAGAGACGGTTATGGCAACATTGCCAGAGCGAGCTTCTACTTCTACATACGAAAAAGCTCTCACTTCCTGGGATTCTCAGCTGAACGGACCTGTTATCTTTTGCTCCTTGTTTCCGGACTGGAACGAAACAAAAATATATCGCGCTTGTGAAATAATGGCTTTCAACGATGCATTTGATGGATTGGTGCCAGTAGAACATGGTCAGCCAGCTAGGATGGATCTCTGTTTTTTGAAACACCTGATCTCAAATTTCTTACATAGATGTGTTTATTACTCGGATGAAACAGCTCAAGTCTGGAATCCAGCTCAAAAAGTCTACTGTTTTGCCAGCAAAACGTGCTTTGGAGTCGACAGAATTGAACGACGATGATAAGAGTCCTGTTGGACCGCCATTGCGTCGAACGCAAAGACGCAAACCAAATTCAGAGCCCACGTCAAGTGAAGAGTCGTCCGACGATGATGGAGATTCTTCGAATGGTACTCAAGCAAAAAAAGGGGCTGAAAAAAAGGCTGCAACCGATTCACTCCCTACAGCATATGAACCATCCGCACCCATTCCTGCTCCTCCCAGCATTCCGGCAATACTCTTTGTTACGGCTCCTTCTCCATCTCCCGATATGGATTCTCCACTACTCCCTACTACGACTTCAGCTATTACTCCTGGCTTTAAAGTACCACAGGGTGGACCTAATGCTGTTTCTAAAGCAGGAACAAGTGCTAAAGCTCCCAAGAATGTAGCGATTCCACCACCAACACGGTCAAGACGACGTGACGTAAGTGCGTGCTTGACTCCATCCAGCCTTATTTATACTAATAAGCTTAAACGCTAGAACTCCTCCTCCCTCGGTTTCAACATCTTCCCCGAATTGACAACTTCGAAAGGAGTATGGCATTGTGGTGTAAATCAAACTAGTCAGCAGACCGTTTTAGATCTAGAGAAAATGCCTTTAAAGGAAAATCAGAGCAAGCTTTTTGTTGAATTTGGACTTTGGTAAGAGATTTCCTTGTTGCGCCAACCTAGTCGTCTAATACATCCCAAAAGGTATTCGCTGATCAGCAAAACCAGATCACATGTCGGTCAACCCGTACTGGAATCAATGCTCGTTTTGGACACTTCTTTTAGTGAAAACTTGCAAAAGACTCTGAAACCAAATTCGGACGGCGAACGACGCCATGACATGGACATTTGGAGGAAGCTTCTGATGGACAATATTGAGCCCTATTCTAAATCAACATCACCACAGGCAGATGAAAGTGTACCAATGCTTTTCAAGGCCTTTTTTAAGCGGAGCTTAATTTTCATGCCCATTTACGAGCAAGTTTATATTTGGACTGTGTTTTGAAATGGAAACTTGAAATAAGAATTTGATCTGATATAGGCACGACCACTGGTATCTTGCGATTCTGTATAACTTTCCAAAGCTCCTGATTATGTTGTAAGTCTTCGCTATGGTCATGCTACATTGTACAACTAATACGCCTCTGACTCTAGTAATGGGCTTTACGAGGATGATGACGACGAGAAGGACAGACCAGTATCAGCTATAGAGAAAGCCAAGATTCTAATCTTTGATTCGCAACCTACTGAAAATCCTGACTATTCATGGATCAAGGAACGGCTTCTGATGTATGTGGCTTCGAGCAATCGGCGTAATTTTACAGGTGTTATGAATGACCAAACAGAACGGAACTCTTTGTAGATACCTGCCCAAATGGGCAGGGGAGAATGATGTGAATGGAAACGGTTATACTGGCAGCGGTGTGTATTGGAACCTTTCGGACGTCACGACTCATATTTCCCAGGTAAATCACTCAACGCCTGTTTAAATGCGGGATTGTCTTCTTCTCGTTGCTAACGGTGTTTCCGTGATTTTTTTCTCTACACTCTAGTATACTCCAAAGTATGAAACACCATCAGAAAGTGCCGATGGCAACAAAAACCTATCAGCCATCCATACTGTAATGGCAGCATACGCATTTGTCCATGGAACTCACACCTTGGCCGACCTTATTCCGTTCGTAAAGTTGATGTTAGAACGGAAGGAAATTTTGGAACCAGACAATGTACGCTACTTCTTTCTTGTTTAGCAATTGGATTTACAAGTTGAAACTGATTCGTGGCATTAGCTCTGGTACAGAGATGAAGATGTGAATGGCACGCAAGAGGAAATTGCTATGCATGCGCTCTCCATGCACAAAAAGGCGACTACGGTCGGCAAAGATACTGGTGCCGTCTTGTCATTCAAGTTCAAAACAGAACCATACTGGATTGACATGCCGCCTGAACCAGAAGAAGATCACGGGTTTCAGAATCATCCACGCGGGTACTGGTTTTCCAGAGAACCAGGTCAAGGCATTTTAAAGGCTCAAGTCCATCCTCTCCGCCATATTGCTCGTCCGAACTTCGACGCCATGGATCCCTCTTGAACACCGTCGCTTTTGTTTTCAAAAGAAAATGTGCATTGGGTGGGGTCGATTGTATTTTAACTATACGTATAATTTGCAAACAAATTTGATACAGTAAAGAAGACAATGTCAACCACAATTTCTTGTTCAATTCCTTTAGATCTTTTATGTTCGGGAACACAGTAATCCAAACATTAAACCTGGAAATTCGAAAAAGGATGATTCGGAAGCCAAGTCGGATGCAATTATTACGAGGGCTGAAGCTCCTGCAGGCATTCAATTGATAGAATTAAATACAGTGATAAAGCGTGTAAAACACGTCATTGTTTAATCACAGGCGATTCGGCACTTGTTGAAACCTGCGGGAGAAGATGCAGACTAGCAGTAAGATAATCAAAAAGTAGAAAGAAGGGCACCGGCGCTCAATGAACAGTATTATAGTACACAGATCACCCTTGTAAAACACGTCATTGGTGTTACTTAGAGCGACTAGTCTCTAAGAAGAAGGGTCCTTTATCAGCGGGAACATAAAGATCGTTAGAACTCGGGTATCGAACCCAAGACCTTAAGCTGCAGCAAATGTGCACCCATTTTTCTATTCCAACAATTATGTAGTGACCTAGTATTCCCTTTATACTAGTCTGGGCATCACCTCTTCTCTTAGGTGACCCTTCACTCAGATGTCGGCACTACCTAACAATTGGTTAATCACTCGTTGAAAGGGGCAACTTGAGGGAGGTGGGAGACGATGCAGACTAGCAGTACGAGAAGCAAAAAGTAGAAAGAAGGGCACCGGCGCTCAATGAACAGTATTATATTACACAGATCAACCTTGTAAAACACGTCATTGGTTAATCACAGGCGATTCGGCACTCGTTGAAAGCTGCAACCTGAGGGAGGTGGGAGACGATGCAGACTAGCAGTACGAGAAGCAAAAAGTAGAAAGAAAGGCACCGGCGCTCAATGAACAGTATTACACTACACAGATCAACGGTCTAAAACACGTCATTGTTTAATCACTCGCTGAAACCTGCAACCTGAGGGAGGTGGGAGACGATGCAGACTAGCAGTACGAGAAGCAAAAAGTAGAAAGAAGGGTGTCGTTAAGATTCTCTTAGT
>NW_022158461.1:0-6405 GCF_006535985.1 Synchytrium microbalum | reverse complement strand
ATCTGTGATGATAGTGATCTGCGGTTGAGCACCTTGCCAGGGAACATAGCGCTTGCACCCCAAATACAATTTGGTTGGTTGTTTGGTGGCGCAAACAATCGTAAAACCAGGTTTCAATTGTTTTGGCTTTTTGAATTACTGACTTTGGACTAACGTCAACGTAGGTAATGTGGCCATAGCCAGTCCCAAGCCTGGTGGACACATTACAGTCCAAACACAGAGGGCCTACTTTGTATTTCTTGTTTATTAGGTGAATTCTCTTGAACTGATACTTTATATAGATAGTAATGAATTGTAATCCTCTTCTAAGTTATATAAATGACGCTCCTGCTTGTCTAATTCTCCTTGGTAATCGTCTCTTGCTCTGCGGGGATTTGAACTGATACAGAATCGTAGACATGCCCACGAGCCTAGAACCTACCTTGAAACTGAAGGTAGAACGTGAATTGAAGCTCGTCCTCTTGCTTTCATTGAACTCGTTGGCGCCTGTGAACGTGACAAAGGTCAAATCACCTTTGTTTTGAGAGGATGCAGCAGGTGAGATGAGAGTTCAAAGCACAAAACGGCGCATAATAATATGTGATTTCTAGTCCATTTGATAACAAAAGGTCTGTTTGAACATCTTTAGGAGGCTGGCACGTCTGTAATCACCTCAACATTACAATGTGTTGAATTGTGAGCCATTCCAAAGAAATTCTCCAGACAAGGATTTTAAACAGATTTTCAAGAGCTAGAGTTACGGGCAAGTATCCGATTTCAAGCTCACAAGTCGCTGGTTGGGGTTGAACTGACATCTCGTCGTTCGGTCACTTTAGCAATGATTTCCCGACTCACAACGTGGGAGTTCAAGAAGGGCCTGAATCAGCGTGAGGAGCTCTCTAGCACGGTTTTCAGGATCGAGCTCATCCCATCATCTAGGTGGATGCCACGAACGTTTTGGGCACTAAAGGCCGATCCAAACACCCTCGTCACTCTTTATCATGATCAGGATGAGCGCTTCTCGAACTGTATTATCGCGGTAGTAATCGGATTAAACTGCTGAACGCCTTGAGTGCGTTCGTGATCGAAGGGTTCAAAGGTCAAGTTGGAGAGAGCAAACGTTCCAGGGTAAACTTATAGCAAGAACAATCGTAATCTCTTCGATTCGATAAGTTGTTCTGACTATGGTCTCGCTCTGCACTTTAGTGAATCACGGTATAAACTACCTGAGCGAGTCGCTACTGTTGATTGTCAACCCGTTCTGAACTGGCCGAATCCGTACCTCTAGGCGAGTCTTCCAATCGAAACCTGACTTGAGTGTATTTTCTCATCGTATCTGGTATTATAGAACCAAAAGTGGAGCGCTGTTAGACCATCTCACACAGCATCAAGTGCCGATAGCCAGAGCTACGTGGTTTGTGATTCGTACGAGCTTCTAGGATTGTAGGTCATTTCTAAATCAATCGCCCCCTTTATCCAAAGAACATCTTTGGCTTGACTAGCGGCATCATCGCCAACCAAAACAAGCCGACGATTTCAGTCAGCATTCAGCTTTCAAAACAGAATGGACGACCGCCTTAACAATTTATGAAGCGGCTGTTTGAATCTATCAATGCTCCGCAGCCAAACATTATCCTCCCAACGCTTTCCAAGGATACAAAGCGATGGAGTTCAAGTGAAGAATGGAAACCCTGCATGATAAAGCGGAATTCTGCTTCGAACTCATACGATATGAATATGCCGAAGGACTCATTGATTACCGTGGTGACCTCAGATGGTCGCTAGACTTTTTCAAGCTGGCCGATTCCGGTAGCTTTTACCTTAGCAATTGTAGCTGGATTTAAACTAGTCGTCCAATAAGACTTTCTTTGTACTTCAAATCGCTACGTGTTTCATTCAGAGCTCTTGACCGTACGAATAATCGTACGGTCAAGAGCTCTGACACAATATTTGATGGATTCATGTATTACTTGCACCAGGTAAACAAACTTGGAATTTAGTGCCAGCAAATGATACATTGGTAGTAACTTATCCTTTTTGCAGTATTCTGCTTATCAAGATGCTTCAGAGCTAATTGGACTGATTAGGCAGCAACAGTATCAGCTCTCCCCACTACTTCAGGTATAATCTCGTAGTTCATCTTAGGTCACTTGGAGGCACATCTCGTTTTCCCCTGGGTGATTTGAATGCTTCGTTTCCAAATGTCTCACGAAGTAAACAGTGTCGCAAGAGTAATCTGATATTTAAAATCTAATAGTGCCTAGAGCCGAAAGAAATTTGGATTGAGTGACTTTTTCTTCTCGCCTGGACTGTTGATAGCTCACCTTGATTCTCTGATATCGGTTTGGATGATCTTTTACACCTCACCTATTCTTATAGACCATTACCTTTGGTCGATCTGGTGTACAGCGACGACATGTACTGGATGCTCTTACGAAATCTACCAAACTGGACGATTTGGAAGGAAGTAATCTTTACGAATTACATGACAATATCCGTATCAGGGTATCTGTGTTGAAGTTAACTTGGTCTGGTTGATCTCTTCCTTGGATCCTTCATGATACCTCATTTTACTTTGGTCGAGAGAAGACAGTCATTGACCTCCACCCATATGTGCTCCTGATTGAACCGTAAGGTCGTGTAGTAATTTGGCTAAACTCCAAATCGGGTTGATTTACAGCGACGCTCCATAACGAGATGCCTTCGATTTTGAAGAATGCTGTTGTTGAGGCGCTATACTCTTTGACTTCGACTTCATTTCCAGGTTTCGACGGCTCGTATTCGCGAAGTGCAACCTGTAAGTGGTCGCTCTCAAATCTTCAATCCACGAGCAATTCTGACACATCACAGACTTGTACTTCGATAAGGTCTAAGCTACAAAAGGATGACGAATCCAACAGCACCTCAACACCTGATTGCTATTCCTCATAATATTTCGATTGTTGAGGATAATCTTGGAAGCAATGAACAAGGTTGCTCGATGCCTACACTGGACAGTGAAGTAGATCATGCATTAATTCGTTCTGGCCGTGAAGGGCTGCCTTTGGAGTTTTTACCGAGATCCTTTCGAGCGTGAGCTGCTGAATAGCTGTAGGTGGAACTTTGGCTATTGTTGCTGAACAGTGTCTGGAAGCGTTTGTGATGTGATGGAATAGTGTTGACTGTCGTTTCAATCGCTTGTGAGAATACCAGTATTTGCATTCTGTGAGGGGTGTATTTACTATTTCTGAAGACGAGCAATTACAATATGCTACGGGACATTCTACGGTGAATAGCAATGAACGGCCAATTTGATAATACGCTTTGAGTTTTACGACCTTACGCGACATGACTTCCGCCTAGTTCAACCCTCAATTCACTCATATCCGACTTTCGAGATTCCCAAGAAGCCCTCAATAAAATCCTTCCTTCCCCACCTCCTTGTAGACGAGAAACCACCTTTCCAAAGTCATTGACAGCTGATGCAGGTTTAAAGTTTACAAACTTCCTGGGGATCACATCACGATAGTGACCAACGAGAGTTTTCCATAAAGATTGGTCGGTAGTATGACTTTCAATAAACTCCTTGATCTTATCATCAGTCAACTCCAAATCAATCCATCGTTCAAGTACAGCCTGATCAGTGGTATACTTTATATCTGCTTCTTCTTGTTCATGATGACCCTCAGCCACAGGCAAGAAGTCTTCTTTTTGAGCTTCTGCTGATGGCAAGTAGATACCACCTAAGATATCACCAGTCTCACCCAATGACTTTGATTTTGGAGTTGGAGTGGACGGAGCAGTCATCTCCACGTCTATTCCACTTCCAAACGGACTGATTTGACGCGTTTTCTTGGATTTGCGTTTACTGGACGATCTGGAATCTGCAAGACGACGTTTGATTCGAGGTGGCGTTGAAGATTCTACCACAGCTAGAGTTGTTTCAGTAGCTGCTTGTCGGGTAGCAAGGATGGTATCAATATCGGCCAGTATAGTATCTAATTCCATTGACCAGAGTGTTCGTGATTGAGGTTCGGTGAGGCTGTATGCGATGTTTATAATGGAAGGTTTGGCAAATAGGATTCGTCGAATCAATAAGACCAACTCCATAACATCCGATTGTGGTGTAACTATGATATTGTTACGGGCTCGAGCTTCGTCTTCAGTGGTAGCTGGTTCTGCTTCATCTTCTTCCCCATCTGACATGTCGTCGGAGTTCTTGTCACCCTCTTCTCCATATTCAAGGCCTGTCATTTTCAATTCGACAAGAGTTGGATGAGCATTCAGAGCATACAAAGCTGTAGCGGCAGAACCATATCGAAGACCGTTTCCTGAAATATCAAGACTTTTGATCTTCGGCAAGCCCACTATTCCAGAGCAGACATGGACTAGACCGACTTCACCCAAGACGTTGTCGGACAAATTCAAGGATTCCAAACTTCCAAGTCGTTGGATAGCTTGCGAGAAGCCTTATAAATCAGGTGCTCCAAGTTGAGATGCAGAGATGTCAAATGTTTTGATTGCGAGTGGGACCGAATTGATGATGCGGATGATTGCGGCTGTTTGTAGATTATTACGCGAGAGTACTAGCGTTTCAAGGCCTGCAGTCATATTTGCAAGCCCAGTAGCAAGCACGATAGAGTTCTCGGCATCTAAGTGATGTGGGTATAGTTTTTGTCAACAACCGGCTGTTTTTTGCTAGCGACAAGCACTGATTCAAACTTGGAACTCACCAAGACCAGCATTAGTCAAATCAAGACTGAGAAGACTTGGCATATTCAACACACCACGCTCTACAAGACTTCTTACTCCTTCCAGACCCAATGCGACACCAGTAAATGTGAGAGATGACACGTGGTTCAAGGATACGGAGCCAAATATACGGTCAGTAGTATCGGCAGGAGCTCTATTGGTAGCAAAACAATCACCAAAGTATAGAGTCTATGTTGTTTTGGAGCAAAACAAAGTTAAAGTTAGACAGTGAGAATGAGTAATAAACAACCGTACGCTTCGAGCAAAGTGAGCGTATTATACCATCAAATCGACTAAATGATGTTGGGTTTACTCACATGAAGATTGGGCATCTTGTTGTGAATCGCTTCAATGAGGATAGCCAATGCATCCATACTGGTGATCGAGCATTTCATGATACCAAATGTTTTCAAGGATTCAAGTGTAGCTACATTCAAAGAGTTGAAGGATGTGACATATGGCATCATCTTTTCAGTGTCATCAATCAAGACCTCTCCTTGTGCTGGTCGAACGAAGAAGCACCCAGATTCTATAGCATGGTGAGCCGAGTCTTGAGCACCATGCTGAATCCATTGAAGCTGCAGCGCCCCATTTTCCTTTTCTGACATCATTATGATGACACAGCTCTTTCTTATACAGAGTTTCTTGTTGAGAAGCTTTTGGCTTGATTTGACTGTGTCTTGAGATTTTAATGATTTTGGAGTTTGGGGACGCTGGACACGTGCAAACAGTTGGGAGGGAAGAGAGACTAGATAACGCGTCAAATAACCATATTAGCACGTGCAATTACGTGCGGAATGTTACCTTCCTCTTTCTTCAACCCACCAAACTCTCCTTAATGTGCACTAATGTACATTTAAAGTGCATCCGTCATAGCAGGCACGATTCAATTCAGCACCAGACAGCTATTGCTTACTCTTGAAGATCTCATATCACGGAGTCTCGTGTTGGGGATTACGCGTCTGAGGAATGTCACATCGCGAACGGAATAGCACTCAAACCTCAAACCACGATGGAATCATTGCTCCAAGCTATGATGCTTGATGAGCCGACTGTGAGTTCCAACAACAAAACATTGATATACAGCATCGAATATCTAACAGATTTTCTTGTTTCATCTTTTATTAGTTTGATTCAGTTGCATACGGCGTCCAAAGAGTTGTTGGTTCATTGGGGCAGGCTGCCCAGAAGGGTGATTGCGCCACGAAAACGTCAAATCATCAACCCCGTCGAGACATTGTTTGTTCTTGACTGATGAGGAGTTGATTTTGTTTCGTGGCGACATTTGTGAGAAAGGAAACTGCTGAATCAATACTCTTGCCAACGTCGTCTTTTTGTGATGGAACAATGAAGGACTGAATGCAATCCCGAAACTTTCACCTATTACTACCATGTCGAATACGTGGGATCGCATGGTCGCATATGTTACTGCTCAACATGAGAATGGAGACGCTGCTGATGGTTCAGCTGTTGATGATACTACATTGACAAGGAAGAAAAATACTGTGCTCTCACTCTTCCGATTTAAATTTGTCACTTTGGGAAGTTGCATTGCGAAATCAAAAGATCATCAATACGAGTTCAAGGAAAGGGCGAAAACGAGAAGACAATCTAGTTGAAGATGAAAATCATCAAGCGCATACTACAGGCTCCCCCTCCTCTTCACAAACACGTACATATTGTCCTTATTGGCTT
>NW_022158460.1:0-7445 GCF_006535985.1 Synchytrium microbalum | reverse complement strand
TATCTGCTTCTGATCGCTTGGCCGTTTTGATCACTGTCATCAACATGTTTCGATTGATTCACGGACTTGTGCTTTTGAATCAAGAGGTAGAGTTCCGTGTGAAGTGGAAAATGGGAATGGAATGCGATCGCCACAATGGGGTAAGAATTTCCACGCAAATCACACTTCGCCGGTGTCTGATATCGCCTTCCTAGTCAATCGTATTTCACAATAATTATGTCGTGAAAACAAACAAGATGCCTTGGGCGAACTCAACTGTCGCGGTGGGCATGAGCAGCAATTTTCGGATTAGTTTACTGTGCTGAATTCTGGTTGGCTTTCAGGATCTGAAATGTGCATACTCTATCTGCTCTCCATATTTGATCAAGCTAGACTTGTCCAAAAGCAAATTTGAAAGATCCAAATTGACTTTATGCTTATGGCCTGTTGGTAGCAATATCCATGATATCATGGACGTTTCCTTGGGTCGTAGGTATTTTTACTGTATATTGAAGGCCTTGCAGGTGACTGGCTGCTGTTGTTTGGCTTATGCACGTGCGGAACTCAAGCAGCGTTTCCAACTAGGCTCTGCACACTGCAGGATTGGTTCACCGTGATGTGCGCTTGGAAAACACTGTGCGAGTAGAAAATCGATATATTTTGATTGACTTGGAACACTGCGGAAGGGTAGGACGCCTACCTGATGGATTTAGCAACCAGTATATACCGCAAACGAAACAGGGCAAGCCAGAAATGCCCTACTCGTTCGGCTGTGACGTATGGATGCTGATGAAGGCCGTGCTTACACTTTCATTCGTCAAAGAAGATCTGGATACTCAAGGCCTCATTTTTGAGTTCCTCGAGTTATTTGACAAATCCCCAGATGATCCAAGGCTACGTAACGAAGGTCTCTCTACTGAAATGTTGATACATCTTGTATTTGAAGATGCAAGATCGCATTATGAAGCATCATAGTATTTATTGCAGAGTTTTTCTTGATAAAATTTGTACACATTACTAAGGCATAACCATCGCATTCCACGGTGTATAAACTGTGAATATACGATATTGAACTTTCATTGAGGATTGGAGCTGGCCCCGATTTGACACGTAATTCTTTTAATGGTGGTCTTGACTACTCCTCCGGTCGCACCGCCGTACCATTTCTAAATGTAGCCGCACCGATGAGCATCACTCCAGAACAACGATACATAACATGTTTTGTTCTTACACGTTAAAGCCTTTCCAAGTCTCTATACCAGGGAGATAGGTCACTCGCGTGGTGGGGATGGAGGTACTACGTGCTGGTGGGTTTGGACTTCGTCTGTCGCCGCATCAGTTTTTGTGTTCGGAAAAGTGTCGCCAAATTCTCTGCTGCGCCAAACCGCTTGCGAGGAGTCGTCATGAAGATCATCCGCTGTATTTACAAGCAACAAAACAAATCACACACGCGGTCCTTTCTCCCTTCTGCTACCAAGGACAGGCTACAGGTAGATCGTCTCTCGCAGCTTGCTGATGACGCCTGGCGTCAGAATCGTCGTCACCATGTCTTCTATGATCATCATCTTCACTATCGACCCGTTCCGATTCTTCAGTGTGTTTCTTACTGCTACTCGATGACTTTTTCTTGCTACGGGGCCTGTCATCACTACTGCTGTCGTCTGATTTTTCTCTTGACTTTTTCTTGTCTCGTTTACGTTCTTTACGTTCTCGTCTCTTTTCCTCTTTTCGTTCTCGTTCCAGTATTTCATCTTCTTCACTATCGTCTATAGATGGCGGCCGTCGATCATTGACACAACTGTTGTCGTCGGTGTCACTATCATCTCGTCTTCTACTGGACTTGTGTGATTTCGATTTCTTTGACTTGCTTTTATGTGATTTGCTGCGACTACTGTGGCTATTTTTATGCTTTTTGGAGCTACTGTCAGATTTTCGTTTCACAGTACCACCGTCGTCATTTTCAGATTCACTTTGCTTGGCTGCTGCGGTTGCACCTCCAAGATCTTCCAGCGCTTCTACATAGACGCCTAGATTCGAGTCATCAAAGTTGTCCATGTCTAGACGAGGATCATAGTCTGGTCTAAAGTATTTGTCGAGGCGTGAGGAGCCTAATGCACCACGACCTTTGACGACCTTGCTGCTATTATGGTGGTGGGTTGGTTTGGCTAATACAGATGCCTTTTCGATAGGTTGTGCTGGAGGTGATGATGGTGGTGTTCGTTTTCGATGGTGGTGATGGTCACGTTGGTCTGGTTGTTCCTCACTTTCGTCTCTCCGCCTCCTCTTTTTCTGTCCAGTGCCTATAGGAGGACTCGATCTACTAGACTCGTTACGGCGTTTACTAGTATACTCGTCGTCGTCATCGTTGTGGTGGTCTTCTGGACTTGGTGATGGTTTACGTTTAGGTCGTCCAGATCGTCGTATCTCATCATCATACCGGCCATGTCCCTGTTCTATATCTTCAGCATCTCGTTCTGCCATATCATATTCTGCATCTGAAGAGTCTGACCATGCTCTCATCTTGCTTCCATTAGTGGAACTCATTGCCTCTCCATCTAGATCACGTAGTCTCTTGTCCGAGTTATCACGTATTTGTCTGAGTAGGGCCTTATTGTGATTGTCGGTTTGCTGAATGACGGTCTTCATGAATCGTTTATTGGGCTTGAGTGTGTTTCTATGATGTCGAAAGTGGTCAGTTTTTTCGATAGTTTGGATCGCATACACAGCGAAGGTAAACCACATAAAGAATATACCGATCAGCTTCCGTATACGCCGAGATGCCAATTTCTTCATATTTTTTCTTTTTGGCTTGAGCTTCCTTCATAATCATTTGGGCAAGATATTTTTCAACATCATCTTCTGCCAACGCAGCTCCTCCTATAGCCTAGTGTATGAATACTGGATTGTTACAGACTATGAAAATACACACATTGTACATTTTCAGATGTTACCGCTCTGACTAGTGAATTAACTGCTCCGTCGAGTCCAGTCTTTTGTGGTTCATTCGATTTTGCAGCAGGCGAGCTAGCAGAAGAAGAGTCGCCAAAGAGCAACTTCTTGGCATGCGACAAATAATCCATCTGCCCGGTGTCTTGTCTGTAAGACACCAAGCTGTTTCACTGACGGCACAAAATCGAAGTTTTGAATCAGAAATTAAAAGCTGTATGAAAGAGGCAACAGCTTTATTTGACGTGTCAAAAAGGCACGGAATCGATTCTTATATGTATTATACACGGACGCTGTCGCACTCAGAGTTAGTCAAAAAGCTAGATCTTGCCCCTTCTCCTGATTTTCGGATTCGTGATTCCTGACATTGACTTTTGTTCGCAACATAGTTACCTACCAAAGTAGGCAAAAGGACCCAGTACAACAACTCTAGTAGCACCGGACTAGCTGGCAGTTGTAGCAAGGCACATAAGATCATCTATTTGCTTGTCTGTTAGACAATCCGCTAACTACATTCTTGCACTAGGCACCAAGACCACACAAGATACCAGTGACATCCAACGCTTTTCTCAGTTTATGAAGTATTATATCAGGAGGAGCTCCCGTCGCCGCCGGGACTAATGATTCTGTAATGACCTTGCTGTGTCTTGTCTGTCCATTATGGCTGTCCAGTTGCACTTTGTCAGTCAGCACCGGGTCCAAATGAAGAAATGCGAAGGGCTCACACCAAGCCGCATCACTAGGTTGTTCTGCGTTCTACAGTGGGTCGTACTGGTCTTTATGGGATGGCAATTGGTCACTCTCTTGTGGTTTGCAACTTGCTACAACTTGCTCTGCCAGGACGGCCAGGAATGAGACTGTATACGATCCAGGACTCTTGTCTAAGGTATGGTTGCTTGATTTACTTCGTCAATCACCTAATGCAGTGAATTGACATTTTTAAGCCACATAGCATTTCGTCCAGGTCTTGGATCATGCGAAGCTCTAAAGGAGAGAATGGCATGGATTCTGCGTTAAGCAGTATCTCAAGGTCCCAATGCCATTCTCAATCTCACAAGTAATGCCTGAGCCTTTTGTGTCTTCTTGTTACCTTTACTTTGAGGGGTTAATACGTGATCGAGGGAAACCTATACACCGAGAAGAAGAGCAGTCCTCATGTCCGTTTCGTGTGGGCTACGTCCTCACCGATTCTGGACAATGTCAACCTACGCCGTTGAAAGAGAAGTTTTGAAGAGGCGCAAGCCCAAACCACAAGCAATCGACTACGCCTTGAGAGGTATATGGGCGAATGGTAAACTTGTTTACCGTTCATTCAGGCTATGTCCTTTGTGTTGGATAAGACTCTCTTCAAACGCCCTCGATCTCTTTAGTTTGATAGGCGCTGATAATGATAATGGCATAGTAATCTAGTGATAACTCTAGTAATAACAAGCAGTGTGAAGTTCAGAATTACCTGGATCGACCTGTACACAATGTATGACTCTTTCTCATAGACAGCTTCATTCTCCCGAATGCATTCGCGTTCAATTGAATCGAATTGGAAGTTCGCTGCCGTTTGCTATTTCATATATTTCTACGGACGACTATACTGGACTACTATACTCTATTTGGGCCAAGTTTATCTAATGCTAAGGCATTTCATCTGCCGCTCCTCCTGTACTTCCAGATTGTTGAGCAAATGTGGCCATAAGCGTTGTAGGCAAATTTATGAATGCCTCATTACATACCCCTCATCTGCCGTTGTACTTCCAGACTGTTGAACATCTGTGGTCATAAACATTCTAGGGATTGTTATAAAGGACTTAGGCATTATATGCCCATAATGCCCTTCATCTGCTGTTCCGCCTGTACTTCTAGACTGTTGATCATCTGTGGTCATGGACGTTATAGGGATATTTATGAAGGGCTCTTGCATTATATTTGGACTGCTGAGCATCCTTGGCAAGCTGTGCTTTCAGCTTACGAATGAATACACGAGGATCCTCCTGTTTACGTTGACTCCACAAGAGCTTCCCTCCGGACTTCTCATACAAGGACAAAGTGACTTTCGAGGTTGGCGCATGGCTTGTGAAATAGATATTCAGACACGGCTCTAAATTTGCCTGAGATCGTGCCTCAGCAATATATTCAGCCAATTCACGAGACAGATGACCGAGAACCTTTAGTTTCTTCACTTTAGTGGCCATTACCACAAGGTGAAGTTAACTCGCACAATATGATAAGGTTGTGTCAACCAGATTTGGACAAGATTCTACCAATACATCTATACTAAAGTGGTTCGGTTTGTAGAACCAGATATCGACTTCCATATATCGGAGCTGACAGCCATATGTATGGAAAAGTGGAACCTGCTCTGGGGTAGTGGATGGTATGTTTGATTTTTCGAGGTTTGGAATGGCAATTATATGTGGATCTTTGAATACTGCTGATTGTAATGTTGATTTACGAAAGGTTGATGCATGACGTGCAATAACCTGGGTAGCGACATCTTCCCTAATCTCGGAGGCCAGCAGGAGCGATAAGGATTCCAGTTTGGCTTTTCCTTTGGATGATGCGAGAGAGTCCAATACGCCAGCGCCGTTGATTCCACCCCACTGGTTTGTATAATCCAGTTCCTTCAGTGATAAATCCGTGTCGCCTGAGAAGGTCCACCTTCCATCGTGCATGACTTCGACACATTCCAGGCTTTCCATACTCGACTATTTCAAAGGATTATTGTATCGGATAGCCCTCCGGTATCAATAGAGAGGTTTTCGAATTTGATATGTTGAATGGCAGTGCAAGAGAAACTGGAAAATCCTTTTCTTTTGAGGTTCTCTAGTTGTCTGTTTGAAGTCGGCAGTCAAATGTGCCAGCGGCAATCAAACCTTGTGTCAACATTACTGGTTTGACTTTCAACTAGCTCGACGAGAAGAAAAAAAAGTCAATTAGATCTTTCGTGTATGTATAATAAGAGTGTGTCTTCGCCTCCATTGCTTCATTAAGCGAAACACCTCCTCTCAGCTCTATACTTTCATTAATGTCATCCTTATCTTGACAATCAAGCCGACTTCAATTGCCACTCCCGGGTTCAATGTTGACATTGCCGAATTCAAGCTTGAGATGTCGTAAACCTCTTAAACAAGGCATTCTTTTTCCGTTGTCCTATCGTCCAACCCTCACATCAGACAAATAGTCAAACTTTGTCACTGCAAAGCTTCACAATGCTTTCCAAGGTTTCTATAATGCATTTGTTTTCATCATGCATCACTGCTTACGACTTGGCTATGAATAAAGACTTGCAAAACATTCCAAATCAACGTTTACAACATCAACTCACATGATGCATCTCACGCCGGTTAACTAGATTGCCATCGCTCTTCTCGCTGCTACCTCAGTCCTTGCTGCTCCAGCCTATGAAAAGGGATACAAGGATGGCTACAACAAGGACGTCAAAGTTGTAGAAGTCAAGAAGGAAATCGTTGAAGTCTACGACGATGACCACAAGGGCTATTATGGTGGCAAGGATGGCTACGACAGAGAATTCTACGGTGGCAAAGATATAACCTTCTATGGCCGAGAGGGCTACGGCAAGAAGTACAATTGTGATGACGGCTACTATGGCGACTTTGATGGCTACGAAGGAGACTTCTATGGCTAGGATGGCTACGAAAGAGACTACTACGGCAAAGGCTTCAAGGCAGAGGAATTCTACTCAGCCAGGCATTTGTTTGACCTTGCCAACGTTCTCGTCAACCAATCGTTCGAACTATTGCTAGCTGGCCATGGATTGGGTCACGAAGGTGTCTACGCCAAACACATCACTTGTCCTGCCCACTACAAGTTCATTTACATTACAAGTACGTGTGCTCAACCAGCTAAGCTGTTGATAGCTTACAGTGGACGTTCACAGAAGAAAATCTAACACACCTTCATTTCCTTAGTCCCAGTCGAGTGCGATTGTGAAAGCAAACTCGAATACAAGGAACCTAACCGCTTTGACTTCGAAACATTGAAGTTCAAGAAGGAGGTCAAGATCTACGAAGACGACTACGAAAACGACAAGGAACACAAGAACCTACGAAATTGGTAGGCTGGATTCGATAGAATAGAGGAATTAGGTCGTAATCCTTGTGAAAAAAACTCCGAATAGGAATAAATGTTGTTGTTGTTGGCTTCAAATTCGTTTTCATCAAATTGTCAACTACATTCGAAACAGCACTGTTTCCAAACGATTCAGTAATCTTCTCTTGAGCATGACTATCTATGGGCTTCCGGATGCTTTTATCGTGGAAGAGTCTCTTGCTGCCGACTTTTGGAGCAGCTTCGTACTCTTTCTGTATGATTGTCCAAGAGTGCGAAAGTTGTGTATTCACGATACGGAGTCACATCCGCTCTTTGAGTCAAGTAATCGCTTCTTGATACAGTCACGATTAGAGTATCCGGAGAATGGGGAGGTGTCTTCCATTCAACTTCACGAGTTACAAACGGGTGACTGTAGCCTGCCTCCTAGTGGATACCTTTCGTCGAGAAAATCCTTC
>NW_022158459.1:0-7640 GCF_006535985.1 Synchytrium microbalum | reverse complement strand
TAGACATCTAGATCTCAACAGACCAAGTGTTTTCTGTGAACCTTGTGTTGCTCGCCAAAGAGAGCTACCATTCCTTGTTTGAGGACACTATTCAGAATGTCATGATTGGATGTGTAAGGTGATGCGAAAATAATGAAATAAAGAAAACCAAATATTTGAACCCTTACGTGAATTTCTGAAACTCGGCACTCTTTTCAACACGACCGGTTGCACGATTAAAGAGTAAACTTCTAGCGGCTTCGGCATCTGCAATAATGACCATTTCTGATCCACCTGGCAGCGGCAGATTTACAATGGGACCATATTTGACTACCATTTCGTGAAAGAATTCATGCAATCTGCGGCATTGTTTGTTTGTAGAAGAATGAATGATTGTGTCTTGCGAGGTTGGAATGAAAACAGCATCGAGAGCATTCTAGGAACTCATACCTCCCTTCACTAGCATATGGGAGCATTTCACGCAATGCACCGAAGAATGGCATCTCATCAGGTCCAGGAATTGTTGAGTTCTTCTTCTGATTATTGGACCATAGGTAAACTCCAACACCCAGTGCTGCGGCTGCTACTGCAGTTGAAATATATAGCTCCTTGGGTGCCATCTCTCGTGTAGTCGCGAAATCTGTACTATGGAAAGTGTGGAGCAGCAGAAGTCCTTTGTCGGGACTCTGAAGAACGATGAACGATGAATCAGAAGTTTGGATTCGAAAAAGTGGCTCCGATACCATGATGCCACGTAATGGGACGTAAGCCTTTCTACCTGTTGTAATGCGGTTGAATCCAAGAATGATTCACACATCAAACAATCAATTTCTCAGATCTTTAACGCCTCACAGGGTACATATAGGGAGGGTATTTTGCTCTACCATTTAAAAAAGCGGTGAGAGGGAGAGTGGAGATTGTACATCCAATAAGTAAACCAATTATTTGAAGTCAAAAGGACTAGCTTAATTCGTAGGCGTGCTGTTTTGACCTCTGCGTGATGTGCTCGAATATGACTGACTTATGAAGCGAAGACACGGAAAACGAATAAAGAGCAGGCGTGGATGCCACGATACAGATGAGCCAAAATTTATACAAGTTGGCGCAAATTTGAAAAGCAGGCATGCTGTATTCAGCATCTTGTTATAATGGGCAGTTGTTCGTTCTAGTGTTTGAAACGGACCCGACTCGACCGGACTTGTTCATGCAAAGTGTTCAAATGACATATCTCACAAAGCTCGGCCTGCCAGTCTCTCATACGTCTTCTAATACTTGATGGAAAGAATCCACATTTTTCCACGTTAATAATGCGATGTCGTCGGAGTCTTGATCTCCCCATTGCCGCGAATCAGCTCAACTGCTTCAGTTCAGTCAGTCAACCACCACCTACTTACCAAGAAATGGGGAAGGCGCAGAGTAAAGGAAAAAAGGACGATGAAGATATCCGAAGACGCCGGACACAAGATGGTGTGGCACCCAAGTCAAGCTCTACTTCCAATTCATACCGTAAGTGTACTTTCAATTGCTTTGCCCAAACCATTTGCTGGATGCTGAACCAGACGGCAACTATAGCGACCCCTAGAGCTACTCCAGTAGTTGTGGCTACTGCTGCACAACGAAACCCTTTGGTCCCGCTGCCTTTTGCTGTCGAATCTTCTCAATCAGGTACGACAACCCAGTTTGGTGATTTTGGACATGACATGCTAACGACCACATCTTGCGATAGCGGATTCTGAAGTCGCCAATACCGGACCCCGTGCTTATGTTGATGACAGAAAGCAATCAATCCCATTACCACCGACACCGAAAGCACCAGCCTCACACGATGTAATGATATCCTATCAGTAAGAACCAATGGAAATCATTGACATTCAGAGATTTACACTGTATTCTGCCTAGATGGGACTATCAAGATCGAGCCTTGAGACTGTGTCAAAGCTTGAGAGACCAAGGCTTTACTGTTTGGATGGATTTAAGTGACATGAAGGGTTATATTTATGAAGCTACGGCGAATGCCGTGCGAACGTCCACTGTCATTGTTTGCTGTTTAAGCAAGTCTTATGAGGTACCAAGCCAGAGATATCTTATTATCAAAATCATTGCAATTACACTCGTTTTAGTCTTAGGATTCTGACAATTGCAAAGTGGAATTGAATTACGCAAAAGAGTTGAAGAAGAAAATCGTTCCAGTTAGATTTGAAACTGGTCTATTCAATTGGGTAGGGGCTATATGTGCTGGGCTACTTTACTGCGATTTGGCTTGTGGTAAAACGATCACCAATGATTGGGACGCCAAAATGCAGGAACTGAAACGGAATATATTGTACGCCATGGACTCCCCGCCCGTAGTAACCATTCAACCGCCGAGTATTCTTTCACCTACCATTCCAATAGCACCCAGTCTCAAACTTTTGGCAGATTGGCTAATACCAGTACAAGGATCCATGGACGACGATATTTGTGAAGTAGCATCCAGAAGACTCCCTGGTACTCGAACGTGGATTGTAAACGATATCAACGATTGGGTGGGTGGAACAAGTGCTGTGGGTCGCCGCCGTCGCAGGTGCCGGCAAATCCGTGATTGCAGCGTCTGTCAAGAAGGAACTCGATGAACAGTCTTTGCTAGCGGCTTATTTCTTTTGTAAACACAATAATGAAGACCGAAACCAGCCTGGTCGTCTTATTGTCACTCTGGCGTACCACTTGGCAAGATCCTATTCCGAAATCGCCGAAACGTTGACCACCATTCAACAGACGGACCCTAGTATAGTCAATGCTGGTGTGCAACGGATGTTTGATGAGCTCATTAGGAAACCTTTCTTGGCTGTAAAATCTAAGAAACTGCTGATTGTCGTAATAGATGCACTCGATGAATGTGGAAAGGTATCGGATTCACGTAACGATTTCCTGCAAATTCTGTCGCAATGGACCCAATTGCCATCGTTTTTCAAGCTCTTTATCACCAGTCGACCCCGATCAGGATATCACGAAGGTCTTGAAGGAACCGCTGAAGCCACGTATTTTAAAATTGTCGCAAGCGCAGAATTTAGTTGACATTCAGTTATAGTCGGAACAGAAAATGACTCTTCTTTTGGACGTGATTGGTTAATCCAAGGAACATGTACTGGCCATGGCAGACAAGTTAGCTGGGAATGCCGGTGGTCTTTTCATCTGGCTGGTGTTGAGGTAAATCCTTTTGATCTTGGTTTGATGATTGTTAACATTTTTCATTTTAGATGTGACGAAATATGTAAAAGCCTCGATCCGTGGGAGTCCTTGGAGAGATTAGCATTGGCAGGTACCACAGGAGACAGCGACACCCTTATGGAGGGTGTCTACTCTGACGCACTAGACCGTGCAAATGCCAATCCTAGTAAAGAATGAATACAGCTCTACCAACTTATTGTGGGGGCCGTCGTCATTGTCAGAGATCCGCTAGGCCCGATCGCTCTGTCTGCCTTGTTGAATGTCAATTTAAGTAAAGTAAAGACGATTCTCGGCTCCATTGGATCTCTTTTTATTATATCGGATACTAGTATTCAAGTCATCCACAAATCCTATACCGACTTTGTCACGAATTCTTCGAGGTGTACCGATACTAGGTTTTATATATTACCTGCTCGGTAGCAAAACTCAGCTGCTCACCGTGTGGATTGGTGCCGGTTACTCGAACTTCAAACTTCAACTTTCGACTGAAGAGCTGTACTCCTGCAAAACAGCCTCTCCTGACACTGATACAGACTATTCGAAAACCGACGCCTCTCCTTTCTTTCTGGTAGAAGGGCATGAGATTATCTATATTTCCCAAGTTAATATAAACATTACGGCAAACTCTCTTCTACAAAAGGATCCATCATTATTTTCAATCCAGTCCGACTACTCTCTTTCATCTCTTGGTCTGCATTCTCTGTTCTTCACCCTATACTGATATGTGTAAGTAATATCCCCTACCAACACACTACAGCGCAAGGTATCATACGTAACGGCCCTTGTTGATACAAGGTAGCGCATACCTTGCGAATGCACTCCATGGAATCTTGCGTCTATAATGGGAATATGTAGTACTGCAGCCTTGAGTATATTCAGTCGCAGCTCAACAGCTTTCACCAACATATCACCGTCCAATTCCCTTTCAGCAGTGTATCTAAAATAATCTAGACTTTTCATTGTGGCAACTGCATCATGGAAAAAGACATTATATACAGGAGCTGGACCATCAAGGGCCAGGGACGTCAAGTTTATGGCATGCTCTAGAACGATGGTCGGTTCAAAAGGTGGTAGTGTCATTCTATCCTTGCCGCAGTTGATACGCAGACGGTGTAGTTTACGGCCATGGTCTCGTAAAAGCTCCTGAGGTCTCCTCGTTCAGCATTATCGGAAGTACTAGCCAGTTCGGCTAAACGGCTACAATTACGGAAGATGGGTCGAGATATTACTTCGTCGTTGGATACCTTTAGCTTTACGAGCGTTTGTGCGTTTGCTTCGATAAGGGTGGTGACGTTTATGGGTGTTTTTGATACAAGGCGAGTAGCAAACGCACAGAGACCGGGTCGTAGAGCATCTATCTGCTGCTGAGTGATACTACCATCGAATTCGAATTCCGCAATCGATTCAAACGATTTGACAGCATCTGGTTTGTCCACTATAATACATCCCTTTATGACCACTCTATTCAAGGACTGACGACTCTTCTAGAGACTACTCAACATGAAGGGTATAATGGCATGCCCATTACTATCGTTTACAATCGAGAATTCCGATAAGGTGAGACTGGATGATATCGAAGATAACACTTTCAATAATCGTTCCCATGTAGTAAAATGGTTGCAATTCCCCATATACCTAGTGATGACAATCCAGCAGATATCCTGACTAAAACGCTTTCGACCAACAAACACGAAAAATGTGTCCACCTCCTTGGTCTTCGTAGCAGATCTAGACTTTTAGCATCAAAAATGCATTAGTTTCATTTTTTTGGTGTGGTCATATTTGGTGTTGAGGGGAGTGTTGAGATAGGCAACACACATGACGTCATTGTACGCATATCAGATCGTTCCTGTTCCTTCTCTGAACAATAGAATTGTTCACATCTTGATTTCGAGCAGTTCTTTGGCGTTAGCTCTCAACACTGCGTACTTCTCATCATATTGCACACAAAGGAGCCTCAATTCCAACTAACGTAGGCAGACGAGCTCCGTCCCTAACCATGAGGTTGAAATAAAGCAAAACACATAAAATAGCTCTTTGAGATTTGACACCTCGACACAAATCCAAGTTAGTTTCTGAGCTAGTGCAAAAGGCTTGCAGAGTTTCTAGGCGAACCAAAACTTGACAAGCTCGAGACAGTATAGCCATTCACAGTTTACATTTCTTACGAACTGGTAATGGACTCTGAACCCGCTGGATCTCTTACAGGACAAGGTGACAAGAAGCAAGCAATAATGCAAGTAAGGAGGCTGGAGGTACTAAACTTGACCTACTAATTCAGCACATAGCACATAATGAACGAATAGTCTCGTGGTCGCTGGATTAAAGAGGTAATGAAACGACGTCAGCACAAAGTTCGTTTGGGCAAAAACCAAAAACTTGTGCAAAAGAAACCAACAACCAAGGAGAATTAGTGTGCAGATTGGTGATTGATTAAAATCGCTGAAACCAACTCGGTTTGATTCATGATTCTCATGATTGGCTCCAGCCAATGAAAAGTGGGCAGGTATTGGGTTACCAACCTGTCACTCTAGAAGGTGGGGTTTCACCCCCAACTGCTGTAGTTCCATTTTAGATTCCCGATTCTGCCCTTGACCTATGTATATTTTAAACCAACACATCAATTACTTCATGCTGTAAAATAAACAAGTTCACTTGAGCTTGACAATTCAAAAGAGATGAAGCAAGCATGCTTTTATTTGCTAGTAGGAAGTCTCCTTTGTCTTGCTTGCATCTCTGTTGTTCATGCTCAATTGACTTGCAATGCCACATCAATTTGTGGTGTTGACAACCCTTGCTGTAGTTCAGACGGATACTGTGGCAAAACGTCGCTTCACTGTGGACAAGGGTGTAACTCTCCATACAGCTATGATTCCAATGCTTGCTTTAGCACACGGTCTGGGTTTAAGCAGTGCAAGTCAGGAGCATGGACAGTACGTTGTGGATTCGCTTTAACCTGTCAGTTTCGCTAAGTAACACCTCCTTAGTTCAATTCGAACACCTGGTTGACCCCGGCAATGTCTTGGGACGGCAATCCAAGTAAATTACTTTTATAAAACTTCGCAACTGTATCTTACTACCTAACTTAGATACTACCGACTTTACCCTTGACTCCAACAATCCAAGTCAAGTGGTCTTGGATAATAAAGGATTGAAATTCATCATGAAGAAGATTTCCCCAACAGACCAATCTGGAAGTTATATCAAAGTTTCTACCACAAGTTATCTGCCATATGGATATTTTGAGTCAACCATCCTAACTACTGGTGCTGTTGGAATGTATGGTCATCGTATTTGAAAATTGTCCTCGAAACCTGACAATTATCGATACTCGATAGTGCCACGACCATGGTTGGTTGGGCCGACACTGCCGATGAGATTGACTGGGAAATGCCAGATAATGCTGCTACATGGTCTCAAACTACTTGCTACAGACACGGATACGCAGACTATAGTCGTGGCCAAAGCTTTCAAGTACGTGACTTCTTCCATTTTTTGTTGTTGGAAATCTCAGAATAACAAGAACTTACACAGTCTGCGGACCACTCTGTTGTTCCAATTACTTTGGCTGTGGACTGGAATGCCGAGCGACTTATTTGGTTGCTCAATGGAAAAGCCGTTCGTCAAATGAACAAAAACGAGACTTGGCAACCTGCCATTAATGACTACGAGTATCCGACAGATCCCATGCGAATCCAGTTCAGTGTTTGGGATGCCTCAGCCACTTGTTCTGGATGCTGGCAAGTGCTTTTGATCTAGTTTGACATATGCCAGTATTTTAACACTCTGTATTGGCAGGAGTGGAATTGCACAATGGCCTACTACCGAAACAACATACAATGCTACATTTCTGAACTTTAAAATGATTTGTCCCGGTGACCCTACTCCTACGAGTGAACCAATTCGCCCAGTTGGAGTAACTGGCCTTACACTAAACAGTGCACCATTGGAGGACGCACGACTTATCATTCCTTTACCTTCACCAATACCGTCTCCGGTAATTCCATCACCCAATCCTTCTCCAGCAATTCCATCACCTGACCCGTCACCCATACCGTCTCCGGTAATTCCGTCACCCAACCCGTCGCCATCAATTCGATCGCCAGAGCCGTCGCCAGTGATGTCATCAGAGAACCCGTCGCCAGCAATTCCATCGCCTGAACCGTCTCCAGTGATTTCGTCATCCAATGCCTCACTGACTCTCTTAGCACCCATTGCATCTCCAGTTGGTCCATCGCCGGTGGCTTTTACAACTTATGATTTGAAGCTAGACTCGTCATCTACATTAATACCAACAACCACACAACAAGAGAACTCCGCAATAACGCCAACAGCTACACAGCATGATTTAATGGGGTAGGGTAAGGGTAGGGATAGGGGTAGGAGGGGACTAGGGGTAGGGGTAGGGGTAGGGGTAGGGGTAGGGGTAGGGGTAGGGGTAGGGGTAGGGGTAG
>NW_022158458.1:0-7813 GCF_006535985.1 Synchytrium microbalum | reverse complement strand
AAAGTTTTTCAAGACCACCCCTTGGAGCAGGTTGCCTGAATTAAAAATAAATCTAATTCAAAACATTCCCGCAAATCGCGTAAGAGTATGCCTTCCCAACAGGTATCCCAATACGCACTTTCCCCACTTTGCCAAAACCATATAACTGTTCTGGACTTCAACTATTCAAGCTCCCAAGTTTGCTATTTTTGGCTTTAACAAGCCAAACCAAACTAGTACAGCTGAATAAACTAGTCATTTCTGACCAGACTTTTCGGTAGGACGATAGTTGGCTGATACCAAAAAAATATCATTTCCCAGGCTTCGAACCTTGACCATTTCCTACCAAATCCCTCTAGGCACTTCCCGTCATCAGATCGAACGACTCTCGCGTTCTCTCCTTAAGAGTGTTAAGCTCCCAACAACATGTTCGCTAGCTTGGTGTAGTTGGCTATGCGTCCGCTAAGGACGGTTATTGTCTGCAGCATTGCCGAAATGATCAGCAAGGCGGTTCCCGACGAAATCTCCCCTCCTAGGAGTGCTTTTTCAGCAGCCAAAAGCACAACTCGCAGGGTCCAAGTGTTTGGAGAGAGAAATGAAAGTGTGGGCGGCTATTGACAATAAAGGTCAATTGAACAGAATCATTAAAACCAGCATCGCATCAAACTTGCGACTTGCACCATCCACTCACACCCATCACGAGATGTACCAATTACCAATATTCTAGATTGGCTTAAAATGATAGCAGTAGGAGCTTAAACTGGCTGGCAAAGCTCAATTCACCAACCAATGCATTCATCTTAAAACACGACACACAAATGTGCAAGTGTATAGATGGGGTTGACTGAACCACCTTATTTTTACAAGTTTATGTGTGTATATTTTACAGTTGATATCGATTTAGGTTGATCATTTGGCCTTCTTGCTCAGCACAAACGGTTCATTGAAAGCAGCCTGCAATCTACGAACCTTTTGTTCACCAACACCAGGACAAAGATTCAACTCTTCTGGTTTGGCAGCAATGATTTCCTTCAGAGACTATAAGTGAGAATTACGATGCGTATCAGAAAATAACTTGGGAGAGAACTCAGACGGAGACGTTCTTGCTTTCTTGCACGTACACCGAATGTAGTAGCCAAGGTCACAACATCTGTCTTATTCACGGATTTGACTTGAGTCAATACATCAGTCAACTAGGAAAGATAAAAAAAAACAAATGAGTTTGAGATTGACTCAAAGATAGTTGCCGACGGGCAGCCCTCTGGAAACAACCGATGATTTGAAGACGTTGCGTACCTTGGACAAGTAATCCTCATCGACTTGTCCCTTGATGAAATCTGGTGGTTTATTCTCGTAGGCCTTGAACGTTTCCAAGTATCGACCGGCTTCCTCAGCACTAGACGGGAATGAGAACAAACGAATTAGACCAGAGAGCCAAAGATAAAGAAGGTGCCGAAGAACCAAAAGCTGGATGTAGTCGGATGGTTCGTGGCATTCGTCATACCTCCACGCCAAGACCAACGTGAGATTGTTAAGTACGCAAATCTTTGAGAGTTCACGCATGGCAGCTTGATGATCATCCTAAGATTGTGACGTATGGTCTAGTGAGGGAGTGTTCAGCCGGCAGAAAGAGATCTGCCAGCGTGCAAAACCTGTTGCAACGTACCACATCTATCATACATAGTAGTACTCTCAACAAATATGAATGACTTCCCAGTTGTTTCAGACGTGTGTATATATATTCTGGGTGAAGTCGATGGTATTTCAGGCTAAATAAAGAGAGATTAGTCTCAAGACCACGGTTTTGTTTTCTGGTCAGGCCAGTTCAAACGAAAACCACAATTGTTCCAACAATGAGCAAAAGTACGGCGTGACTACCTTAGAAAAAGAGCACACGTTGTCAACCCCATCTGATAATCAGCAGCGATATCAGAGTATTCCCATGCCACATTCCGTATGTTTTTTAATACCAGATTTCCATTCTAGCAAGAAAAGTATGAGCATTCGGTTGGTTCTCTGTTGATGGATGTCTGTGAATTTTGCACAACAACTGTTTGAATGTTCATGATTCTGCCTGCCAAAACAACAATTTGTAACTGAGCTGTTGACGAATACAAGCTTCAAGCTCCTGCGAGCTTACAGACTACTAGATTCCAAAGCTTCCGTAGCTTAAGCAGCTCTCTCATAAATATTACCACTTCCAACACCCACACGAAAGCAGCTTTCAAGCAACCATAACACAGACCAAACCTTCATTAACACTTACTTGATTCGAGTTGACGAGTATAGCATTAGGCGATTTGCGTTGTTGAGGAGCCATTTCGATGATGGGACCGTCAGTTGAACCTGCACCATTTTGAGCACTTGTTGCAACATGCGATGAGGTTGATGCGATAGTAGAAGCAGCAGCATTGGGTGGTTGATATGCTGAAGCTTCCTTTATAAATCCGAATGATTCACTGAATGAGGTTGAAGTTCTCTTCAAAGTATTATTCTCTACTGGAACGGTGACTCCCGGAATAATTAGAGGTGGGTTTGTGGTGATTGGGCGAGTTGGACGGGTTATTTTCACAGCGGATGTAGGTAGAGTAATTGTTCTTGGCTTTATTGGCGAAGCTTGCTGCTGTTGATCTGCGTCCAAAGCGTTGAAATGTTGTGTAAGAGAAATGTGTGCTTTTAATGTCGACGAAAACAGACCAACCGACTAGAAAAGACTACATTAAGACATATACAATATATATTTACTTACCTTGCAATGACGACGACGATGTACTTGAAGCTGCAATTGGTCCACTTGCATCCACGGAGAGGCCTTTTGGTTTAAACCTGTTTACATTCAGCTTGTTGCTGGAATCGAGATCTGAGGCTTTCGGTAACTGGAATTTACGTTTAGATGGTGAACTATTGGAGCTGCTACCAGCTCTATTATTGTTATTATTTGAACTGGACATCCTTTGGAAGCTTCATGTTGAGCTTTGAGACCACCACCAAACAAAGTCATATTAGAGTCGATATTCCAGAACGCGTAAAGTCTGATAAGGATGGCATTTCTTTGCTTTTGGTCGCGGGAATGATGAGCTTTGGACCCGTGTATAAGTACGAATTGTTTACGAGGGATGCTTGTGATTTCCATGATTTGGAGTGTCATTTGTGGCTGCTTTAGACTTAAATTGTAAGAGCTACTCATCTTGATAGCTATTCATCGTCAAGCGTACGTCTTTCGCATCGACATGAAAATCGAATTTGCGGCCAAAGCTCGTTGCTGACCAACCTCTTCTCCTATCAGAAGGTGGATCGCGGAAGGACTACCCATTGTCATGGATATGCAGAAAACACAACGATGTTGACTTCTCGCGCTGTTCGTTTGAAAAAATATTTGCATTTTGCACAAATTGTATGTTGCTTCGATTGTTATCACATTCTATTCCATTCTAATAACGTCACCTACTCTTAGCAAGCTCTTCCAAATTTTTTACACGTAACGGCGTATCAGCAAACAAGGCCCTAACCAATTTCTGAATCTCAAGACTCGTAAACTCCTTCTTCAATTCCCGAGATCTCCATGCCTCCATCAAATCTTTGAAACTCATAACCAACATCCCAGCCAGTTTACTAAACCTGGATCGATTGGATACGTAGAAATCCATTGCCATATTTGCATTCGTCATGTTTGTATCGTCTTGTGATTGCTGTTGTTGCAAGTGTGGATGCGAAAACAAGTGTGTTTCGCCATCTAGTCGTGATAAAAGGGCATGCAGACGATGAGATTCGGATTCACCAATGTCTACCAGTGCTAGTGTTTCTGCTGCTGCTCTTGTTTGAGCTGTGGCGACTAATAGACCCATAGCGCGGAGGTAGACGTGGACTGGCAATGTGTCCTATAGTGATCAGTATCAGTAGGTCCATCTTGTGTGAGTTTGCTGCCTGAATGTCAAGCAAATGAGTAATTTTTGCCTTACCTTCCATGCTAACGACAACGATGAGAGAATAGACAACACTTCCTCAACTGCGGTTTTGACATCTGCGTATCGATCATCTTCCATGACATCAAATCCTTCTGGTGATGCCAAAATTCGAATAATCACATCTCGTTGCTTTTGCTAAAGAGCAAGAAAGCTTGTGAGATAGGCCGCGATTCGAGTTTGAAATACGCTCTTATTGCTTTTGCGAGGCAATACACAAGTGTGCCTCTTCAACGTTGTGACTCCTCACCACTGTGACTTCTCAACATTGTGACATACCAATTGTACGTTAAATATCCGTATTCCAACTTCTCCACATCCAAACCCTACTCCACCAGCAACAATGAACTCCTTCAGGATACGTTGCGCTTGTAGCGGCAGCCGATTAGAGTACTTGAGCGCGAAGAATCGTAACTTGTACGTCAAGTACATGCAATTGTTGTGAAAGAGTGCAGCCATGTCTGGCTGACTTTCCAATTGTATCGATTTCCGAGTTGTTGTTATCGATACATATAGACCCAGACATGATAGTGCTGAGTATACTTGTCTTGTCGCACTACAAATATCAAAGGATTAGATTATAAAATGAGAAACAAAATTATTGAAAGGAACCGTGGAGGACGCATCGCAAGCAATTGCAGATACTTGCCAGTACGTATTCAATCTGGAAGCTTCTTGCAAAGCTTGTTCAACTAGTTCTAATAACTCCAGAATACAAGAACTGATTGCACAAGTTGGAAACTCGTACAAGTTTTCAGTCAATTCTGGTACTGGATCATTATTTGATACCAACATTGGTATGTCATCTAGTCCTAGTTGAGCCCATTTGATTGGACCTGTTGACGAACAAGAGAATTAGCCATGGAGAAAGATCCAACAATAAACTTTTGTATTTAATTTCAGACTGACCTCGATCTGATGTATGTACAACAGTTGAATATCTTCCGGAATCCTTAACCAAAGTGTCTCGTGCTTGACTCAACAATGTCTCATGTTTACGTTGAGCGAAATGAACGTCTATACCATCGCAGTATTCAGATAAGACGTACTCTCCCTCTGGCACAAGACCTTTTGAAAGGTGAGGTTTCGGCCAAAGGAAGACCACAACAATACTCCAGGCATACCTCTATCACACATATATCTCTCAAAGGATCTCAAAGCAATAGCAACACCTTCAAAATTCCTTAAATGACTAGCGACAGTCGGTACGGCCTTGCTAGCATACTCATCCAAAATACATTGGGCAACCTTCTTCCATATCAGCCCACCAAATACGGGCAACACATCCGCATGTAAGCCAGCGACTTGAGACTCAATGAATGACAGACATATCGTCAAAGCATTGAATAGTGCATCGGGAGATTGAGTAATCCAATTGTTAGGTTTGGATGGATTTGGTATTAATGAGAGCCGAGTTGCGGTAGGTGATGCGGTTGTGATTGCTATATCGAATTGAGCATTCTGACACAGAGGGGTGATGATGACTCGTAAGAAGGCTTGAGCAATGGGTTTTAGGTGTTGCTGGATTGTTTCGAGGGTTGATGAGGCAGCCAGTACAGTAAACAGTGGTACTTCCTTGTCTAAAAGACCGAAAACATAAGCGTCATTACTTTTACCATGATGGTGTATGCTTCCTCGCTCTACATGGGTGTGCTTACCAGGGGTAGAAGACTTGATTGTCAACGTATGCACATGAGTGTCTCGTGCAATGTCAAGAATTACGCATAGTGACAGTGCAGTTTCTAGTTCTGATTGTAGCGATTCTCGAGCTCTTATAACTTGATTCTAGGGAGAAAAGGCGGGTCATTGAGTGGAACCAAGCTCTGTACTGACTCGGAGTGATGGCGAATCGATAACAAACCCTCAAAATCCCAAATATCGGAATCTCGGCACCTTCTGGTAGTTCATCAACACGGACTTCCAGGTTCGACAAGCTGGAAGCAGCCTCCCCATAACTTGCCGATGATAATGATGCGTCGTATTCGTCCAGTTGCAGCTTGATCTGACACAAAGAGACACGTTTGACAGTCAGTACTACTGTTGCTTGATGAAAGCTGTACCATTTTGAGAAAAATTCGAACCTGTTGAAGCTTCTGAAGAATCGTCAACAGTTCAGTTGACTGTATGCAATCCAACTCGGTTTGTTCTTCTTCTCGTTCAATCTTTGCAAGTGACTCTTCCAGACCATCCTACATACAAGAACATCCGTAAATGCAACAGTTCTGAAGACAAAATGTCAAGCAATCTCGCGCACTTGAGGATGAGACAATGTCGAATGAAAGTTCTCCATAAGTGTATTCAAACCCTCGATGCGTGATAACACTTCAATAGTAGATTTCACGTGTGATACTAGAATATTTTGATCTCCCTGGACGCGTTCCTGTACTTGATTCTAAGAAAGAAGCTGTTAAGAGCTTTAAGTTCGACAAAACATTCAAATGTCAAGCAAACCAAGACATACAAGAACTTCGTCCAATTTTCTATTGCTAATTTCAAATCCATATTCGAAACCAGCACGTGACGTAGCGAATTCCAACGAGTTTGCATCGGGAAACGTTAGTTTATCGATTGATTCCAGTGCTTCTTCTTCTTGATTGGATTCAGTAAGTGCTGTAACTCGACTTGAATATTCAGTGGCATTCATTCTAATATAGATATCTGCTTTAATAGATCGTGTTCTTCATAAGTCTCCTCGTTGAAATCTAGAATTTTGATGTTTGGAAGAAGCGGAGAAGCTTCAAACTTTGGATACTATTTGGACGCTATGGACGTGATAAATCGTGACACATGCACCTATACTGCTTGCTATTGTGAAGAAAATACGTGGAAGTTGATTGTCGACAATCTACTGCCGAAATCAAATGATGTCTATGCTGTTTTCGTGTCAAATGCCTCTAAATCTGTAAGTGCTCTACTGCAAACTGTGCCAGCCTCGCGCAGGTGGCGGCATCAACTCGTCTCTTGTCTTTATAGGTTCCATTTTGGTTTCAGAGGGCCGCGTCGCGTCTTCTTAGTGATCTTGTTTCTTGGGTAATGCTTTTATTTGTCGGAAAGACTCCTGCGTTGGTCTCTTACCAGTGAACCCGTCTTGCCCTATTAGGACTATCATGTCTTTGCTATGGTTAAGAATGCAAACGGGTCTGTTGTATACGATCTCGACACAACGTTACCATTTCCTTGCGACTTCCAACGATATGCGGATAAAGCACTTCGAGTGAAGCAACCCCTTTATGATAAATTCAAGAGGTACCTGCTCCGTAAACCCTCGTTAACAAAGAGCTCAACCTACGTACATAGGAAATACAGAGTCATTGAAGCAACAAACTTTGTAGCCCACTTCGCCTCTGATCGAAGTCATATGGTACGTTCCTTTTGAGTCGTTGCATCGCCTTCTTAATACATTCAAATTCACGTATGGTTGATCTATAGCGTGGAGCTCGTGGTACATTTTCGGAACCGCCGCCGACATATCCATGTATTCAAACGCTAGGTCAGTTCAAAGCATGAATTTAGTGCAGCTGCGGAGAATACTCACATGCTGACGCTCTTAGATTCGACAATGAATTTGGATCAATACATTGACATGGAGGAAAACACGACATCTGAAGTGTTTGGTAGGGTTTTATCTGAAGAGGAATTCGTGGAGCTCTTTTCAGATGTATCATGAAGAATGATCTGATGCTATAATGTACATACATGCTAATTCGATACCGCCATCGATGTGTGATGTTCTTTGCGTCCGTTGTATTTGTTGCTCCGCTTCAGGATCAATCACTGTCTATAAGCGCTCAAACACTCTATAGGCTCAGAAAGTCAATTTATTGCGTTATGTCTTCCGACTATGCTCGAATCCTGTAATAAGAATTATTACA
>NW_022158457.1:0-8479 GCF_006535985.1 Synchytrium microbalum | reverse complement strand
GGTGGAAGCTACCAGAATAGCTTGATGGTCTTGTTCTGTCGTGATTGCTTGTGCCTCGCTGCTAGATACTACTACTGAATCCTTGTCTGAATCTGTTTGTGCATTGGAATCAACAAGGAGAGGTACTTGGATGATGCACTTGATGCTCAAAAAGTCAAGCTCTCTGTTGAAGAGATTAAGTCTTTGGAGAAACCGTACAGAAACAGACCAGTTATCGGACATTTGTAGAATGTTTTGGAGTTTAAACTGAATACAAGTAATCTACATTGGTTTAAATAACATGTTGAAAGTGTGTTTTTGATCTAGCTTAGCAATCACAAGCCCGTTGTGTATATTTGCAAGAGACCAAGATACTGTCCATCGACGTATCTTGGCTGTACCTCGCTTCCATCACCCCATCGTCGCTTGCAGACATGCAAGATGTCTGCGATTTGCTCCTCCAAGGGATACTTACCATGCACTCGAGGAAGTGCACCAGGACCAATATACAGGGTATGGACCAACGGCGGTGTTTTCGTCTTGGATGGTGATGACATCTCTGACAGATTAGCTTTCTACACATGAAGATTCAATGTCAGCTCCAATTAAAATAAGACCATATGAAGATCTGCGGAAAGAGGCATCATTGACTTACGATAATTATATAAATTAGAACTGTCTACCCTATGAGGCTTTCCTTCTTCATTTGCGGAGATGGCATCCCCCTCTGCACAAGCTCGCCAAATGCAAGAAATCAAGAAAGTCGAGTCTTTCACGAGAGGGGCATTCTTCTATGAGATCTACTGAATCTATTCCTTGATCTACATGATTTAACGCGTAGAAACACGTTATCATTCCGAGAAAACTTGCTCGCTGACCAATTTCTTGCCATCGCATGGGAATTGGAAATGAAGCTTCGGGCTTCCTTGTTATGTCAAATGACGAGGGATTTTCGCATTTCAAATTCAAGAATGACCACAATACGTTCATCGAAATCTTCTACAACTTCTTGTCAGGCCAGTCTTCAGCTCTTTCTAACTCCAACACACTGCCACCTCCCATTCACGTGAAAAACCGTTACATTTACCAACAAGAAGTATGACGGAAAAGCGAAATCTGAGTTGGGTACCTGTTGCTATTGGCGCTGCTGCAGTTGCTTCTCTCGGTGGCATTTTGTAAGTTACATATTAAGTGGTGAAGTTTCCATGTGTTTATTAACGCAACAATGTTTGTATTTGAAGACGCAATAACGTCGTCACCGAGTTGCTAAATGTCGTTTCTCTCTATGAATTCTAAGATATGTCTACCGTGACCGTGCTTTGGGCTCGACACCATACAAGAAGAACGTGCCAATTCTAGAAGGTAAATTGAGACTTTTTCCACGACTAGTGCAACCATGAGATGCTACATCGACAAAACCGGGCATTTATTTGTTCCAACAATACCATTATTTTGATGTTAGTTATTTCTTTACTCTTGATTCTTCCAGAAACATGCTAATTCATTTTTTCAATCATTTTTCAGGTGCTCAACCTCTAATTGGTCATGCCAATGTACTCGGTCCAGCACTCCAGTCCCACAATGACTGGAGAGTCGCCCAAATGAAGAAATATGGGGCGGTTTATCAATACTCAATGCCAGGACAAACATGTACCGGTCGCAGAGCAGGAACGACCTGCTGATGAGCCCATACCAGCAACGGAAACATCCACGTCAATGCCGTTACAGTATAGTCTAGGCAAAAGGAAACGTCAATCAACGATAGATCAACCCAAAAGAGTGCACTAGGTCCATCCCTTTTTCGCTCAACCTATAAGCATATCCTCTGATCTGTCTGCCAATAATGAAAACAGTCTAGACAGTTTGGCAAGTGATGTGCAAACTCGTCTAAAGGAAATGGGATACTCGCACTTGTTTCCAGTACAATCTGCTGTCATACCTATATTATCGTCTAGCTCGTTTCCAACTTCGGCTTCCAGACAACGGGATGTACTAGTATCAGCTCCTACTGGATCGGGAAAGACCTTGTCGTATGTGATTTCCATAGTACAGTCACTGAAGGCACGTAGTTTGGTACAAGTACAAGCTGCTCGAACGCCACAATAGTCGAATTCGAGTGGCTGCAGCAACCAACAGAACGATACAACAAGTGTATGGCGGTATGCAGTTCGAAAAGGAACGTTTAAATTATAGGATCTAACGACTTGAAGTGTATTTCTTAGGTTGCTGTTTCTTGGATGCAAATACTTTGGACACAAAAGTCTCAAATCTAATCCAGCAATAAGAACAGCCTTGTTGAAACTCATAGTAACGCAATGATTCCCGCACGAATGATTGCGTGGATCACTATTACTGGTCTTTTTGGTGGTTTCTGTTACCGCAGAAATTATAAAACTTTGGACAGCTGTAGATACTATGCAAGACACTAATCTAGCTCCAAATAAGGTCAAAACACGTGCTCATAATCATTATATGATTTTGACTTAACTATTTGTCAGAAATATCCTGACAATGCTGAAGGTAAATATTTGCTGAACCTTTGTACATCGCTGCCGTGTATGGCAGAATGTTTTCAGGGATCTTGAAGCTCCTTTATCGCGTCACGCTATATTCAAATGATCATCACGCTATAATATGGTTGTTATGTGATGAAAAGGAAATTCGATGTTGTCGCGTCACTGTTGTCTCTCATCCCCTTTTACTACACCTCCACTTCTCAAATTTTCTCAACCCAAAACTTTCTCGATCTCAGGAATTTATATTTATACTCTACAATATACGATGCCACCAAAAAGGAAAGGCACCAGAACCTCATCCAGTGCAACAAGAAGCAAGAGGACCAAGGGAAATTTGGGAAACCAAGATGCTCAAATGGAATCTACTGCAACTGGTCTCATGTAACTATACAGTCGTTTCGACTCTTCGATTATCCCGTTGTTCATTCGTCAGATTGCTAATTCTATCTTCACATTTTCAACAAGGTATCCTGAAGGCCCGGGTCCTTTGGTTGCCGATGATGCTTCTTTTGGTACAATGATCACGGAATTGGACATTCTGACTATGGGTACACCTCAGCTCGTTCATTTTGATCATATTTGAACAATTTTGTTTCAAGTGACACGTCACAAACCATAACGCCTCAATCTCAAACCAAATCATACACCATTAGGAGGGTTCAATGATGAGACGCTGAATGAGTATCAACTAGTTACTGAACAAATTCAGTTCAGTGATAGAATACTGCAAAATAATCGAGATCCAAAACAAGGACGTCTAGCTCCTCTGAGATGGAGTCCTGACGAGATCACCGTCCTTGTCGATTTATATGCTCTGTACTACGAACACGCTACCCCGTATGTCAAGATGATGGAGACTACACATGCGATCCATGGCACACTTCTCGCTGATCGTGGTCGTACTCACATCTCGTGTCGTGAAAAGGTAGACACGTGAAGGCTTTATGCTGCATCTGTTTGGCCGCTTGTATTGACCAAAAAAATCCTTTTATAGATTCGTGCTCTCGTCAAGAAAGCAGCAACATCTGGAATGGCCATGTCTCCTTCATTTTTATACATGCATACGAAACAAAACAAGTCACATCAAAAGGACAAGAAGTAATGGTTATATTTATAATAGGAACATGATGATGCCAAGTAATATATTTACATTAATCACATCACCAAATAAGGTGCAATGGCCAACAGTTGATTCCGCCTCATACAATCAGTCAAAAACCTCACTGTTGCAATCTGAACATGTGGGTAGTTCCTGCGAATCCTTTCTTTCTTTCGATGGGTTATCTTGCCCCTATTATTTATTTCAGCACAGATGTAAACCGTCGTCTAAGGGTAGCATCAAATGTCAACAGTTGCATGTGTCGGGACGAGTTCAACGGTATACAAACTGCGGCTGAAAGAGTGAAGGTCAAAGTGGCCCCACGAATTTCTAGTGACTGCCTAAACGGCATAAGCTCCGTATCAAGGGTGATGCGCATTCCAACAAAAATTTGGGGAGGAGGAGCTGCCATTTTCTTTGCTGTGTTTGTACGGCCAAGCACATGAAAGTAGATTTAGAAAGTTGAATTTAAAGGGACTGGATATCCTGACACTGTATCTTTGAATTTCGTTTAGCTGCTTGTCAATGACCGAATTTGTACATCAAGGATGCAACTGAGTGATGTCGCCGCAAAGTAAAAGATGGGATGATTTTACGCCCGTTACGCGTTCTTATATGGACTTTTGGAATAAATGAAACTATTTAGTGCTCCTTCGCCTTTGGTTGTGCGCTAGTAGTCCCTGCTTGCTTCGGTATTTCTTCTTGCATTTTCAAATCACAGTTGATTCACGAAGAAGTGGCAGATATTAACCATCAAGGACTTACATAAAGACTAAATATGGAAGACATTGATGACGACGGAGATGAACAAGCAAGCAGCTACTTCAGGCCAACTGAGCTACTAGGGAATCTCAAATCGTATCTGCACGCAAGTGCGATTATTCCACATGTAGTAAACCCAAACCAACAAGTGAATCAGCACGGACAGCATCCAAATGACCTGTATGCGTGTCTCCTCACAGATCAATTCTGGGATTTGGCCAAAAAATTGTCAATTGTTAACATTGCGGCAGACATATTGTTGGCCATTCATCTAGCAGAGAGTACTGATAACTTTATTGCTGCTAATCGTAAGTTATTGAGAGGAAAGTTCTAGTCGTGATGTTGAGTGGGTTTGGCAAGCTGTATGGTCGTGTGTTTTGGTGACAGCTGTCAAAGATGAGAACACAAGTCGACATCGAATAATCACTGAACGACAACCCTCCTTTTAGGAAATCAAGCTGCGCCGAACCTTATGCCTCTCTTTCTCTTTGATTTGGAAGAAGAAGTGATTCACAAGGCTCTAGCTATCTGCTCTTCAGGTGTCCCGAATGCTCCAGGACAGGGTTGGCTGTGGTTGAATCGAGCTTATACCAGATTCATTGATCCGTGTAATAGGCATGGATACGGTATATTGCAGTCGTCGACCTCTTTTTCTGGCACTTTGATTGTTTACTCACGCTCACATTCTACTATAGCATGGCAAGGCAACAGACCAGCTCCTCCTGCTGCAAATGCGGCCAAGCATATGAATGTAATTGGTCAAGGTGCACAACACTTCAGAGGAACCACAGGCATCCTACAGTATCAAGCTGTAACAAAATTTGGAAGTGGGTATAACATTTTTTGTTTTGTCTTGCGTGCTATAAAGACATGCGAGCTGACAGTCATTCCTTGACTATAGACTTCAAGACATTATACTATAACTTTCATTCTCGCCCGTTGAGATTGATGGCCCGTACGATTGTAAACCAATCAGTCGCAGTATATCATGCTGGTGCTGGACTGGGCGCTGTAGGATTCAATCAGGCATCGCAGGAAATCCTAGGTACGTCATCGAGCTCTCCCTACGTACTATTGGATGCACGCATAGTAACCTTCTAGTTTTAAATAGCCACTCGAATTCATCAATTCTTGACACCCAGTATACTAATGAGTATGCACGTCCAAGACCATATACTTGGCATAAACTGCAACTTTTTGTTTGAGCAACCTATAAACGTTCCTCTACGTTTACGTCGAGCTATTGTCGAAAATATGAGGTAACGCATTTCAAGGATTATATTCTCGAGCACAACTAGATGGAAATAAGTACCGTGACAAAGATTAACACGGCTTCAAATCTCAAAACGCTAGAGTGCTTTATAATCTACTACGTGGAGCGCTCGCCAAGTTTCCTGCTATTGGTGCGTTGATGCGCAATGGAACTGTTACTCCTCAGTATAGAGTACAAGACTGCTATCGAGAGGACGGAAGGAGAAAGTGGAAGTATCTGCTAAAACAGCATGCAGGCCTGCGAATACAAATTATGCCTGCTATGCGGTAACCGAAGAGTGATTATCGGTTTCATGATCTCAATCTCACGCAACACATCTTACAGACACGTGTCAACATATCAGAATCGGTACGACTTGGACGATTCAAATCTGGTCAAGATTCTCCCGCTACGTACTGATACTGGAGCGAGTGAGTATCGACATGTGTGATGGCACTCGAAATCTATGGTACACGAAGTTGAAAATACGACGAACAATTTCTGACATGCTGTTCAATCATTACTAGTGTATGTGCAATATAGTTACATCGGTCTCCATAATGCCATTATCAGACCGTTTGAACGTCTTAACAACGTCGCCCTGGGATTTGGAGATCCAAATGCCATCGGCGAAGCTGCTCAGCGGGTCTTGATGTTTCGATTCTTGGGACTAGACGTGAAGCCTCATCACCAGCTAAAGGATCCTCACGTTATGCAGTTCAATCACCGCTTAGCAAAGAATCGAGAACAGCCAGCAGACGGTAATATCGAAAAGTTGATCATCATTACGAATGGAAAGAATCTAAAGGTCAATGTGCGCATTGCCAATGCTTCACGTGAGTCCAGTCCCAAGACAGTTTCTTTAGCCTGTTTACAATGCATTCAAGCTGTATTGAATTTGACAATATTCGTTTGTTTAGCTCGAGTACCACAGACGGACGACTTTACTCGTCACATGTACCCTCCGAATCCTGCTATACATACCGAGATTCATAACATTGGAGATCCGTACGAGCACAGGACTGTCTACCTTCCGAATCGTCCCATCCTCCCCGCTCAAACTGTCATCAATCGACCAATGTTAGGATGTGATCCTGGTGGGTTGGTTTGAAACGCCTCAGTTCTGTGTGATTTTCTCAAACTAATTTGTCCATCAATATAAAGGGCTCAAACACATGGAAACCATCAATTTTGGAAGGTCGATCCATCGGATGGTAAACTATCAAGGAGCCTTTTTGGATGAAATGGAACATCATTTAGGTGCACCATTACCTCCTGCCTTTAAATCTCAGTTGATGGGCGAATTCAGGGCAGAGAAAGAGTCTGCGTCGAGACACTTCTCATCTGATTCATTCAGGCAAGTAGTGCTGCACTTGTTTTTTTGCTTGGACTAGGACTAACTCCACTCACCCGCATTAGAGCGCAGTCTCAATCTACAAGATTCGAAGCTGCAGAAGCCATGCATCGGCTTTCATTCAGGCACCCAACTCCTGGCGGTCCTACGTTAGCTGGTAATTTCTCAATTCAGACACGCAAGTTTGCCCATGGCATTGAAACGTCTCACTTTATGCAAATAGAACTGATTGAGAGGCTAGAGGGTAGGAATCGAGGGTTCCATGGAGCCACGTTGCAGTCAATGTGTGACAGGACGAATGTCATCTTTGATGTGTATGGTCAAGGGTGCGTCCTTCTATTTCTTACATTTTCTAGTTGAAGTGCCGGTCGCTTAACATGTGATTGACTCTTATTTGATTTAAACAGCATGGTCAAGTTCTTCCAAGGGCGCTGGTATCTTAAACAAGAGTTTCTCAGAATGGTTAATCATCAACGTGCTTCGGGTGTCTTCGCGTCGTGTATATCTGGACAGGACGAGCTGGTTCCGAACGCCAACCACCCTCTTGCTCGCGTAAGTTTTAATTTGAATCCATTGATTTTTGGAGCAGCAAAGTTGCTGAAAGGGAACAATCAATTCAGTTGCTTTGATTGACCCTCTACTACATCTGATCTAGAAACTTGATCGAACGGACTTACCCTCAACGATAATTGGAGGAGTAAGTCGACGAGACCGTCGTCAGCCACTTCGAACTCTATATGCTATCGAGTCGGCCCGTATTGGCCACCCGTTCCTCAAGATTCCGGTCTACATTAATCCGTTGCATACTCCTGTTGCATTTCAAATCGGAAATCAGCCCGTCAATGTAGATCTCAAGCTAAAGCCAACATATGGTCGTGCCACAAAGGTGTCGCCAGATCAGACAATGTACGAAGTCGTTTTGGACGGATGGCATAACACGCTAGACCTTCCAGATGATGTGATTATCGTCTTTATGCCGATTAGCACTCTGAAAATACGTATGGCTGCTATGGCTGATGGCTTTGGAAATCGTTTCCTGGAAGTGTTTGAGTCACAGTCAACCATCCATATATTTGTGAATCACACCCTGTTACATATGCAAGCAATGGTAGCCCCTATACAGATTCCATATCAAGATGGTGTACACGATATCGCAGCTGTTCTAAATGTGACAATCCTTCGTTGGCAAGTTCAAATCAATCCATGGCTGGTGGTCATATGTCAAGGTGGAAATTTCCAGCTGGATATCAGTTTAGGGCTGCATGCAGAACGAAGTGCTTTGCCAGTCATAAGTGTAGGTTCTGGTAGCTTTCAGTTCCTCAACCCGTACGGCTCGGCGCCATATAAGGTTTGCAAAGTCAATGTTACGACTCTTGAATTAGACTTGGTACTAACGGTTGCTAATCTCTAGTCAATATGGCGAGTTGTTATGTCAGCAGATGGTTTTGTTAGTTTCGTGCCAGAGGGAGGAACTTCCAGTCGGTCAAGTAGTGCTACTACGCATTTTGAGTCTTGGC
>NW_022158456.1:0-10813 GCF_006535985.1 Synchytrium microbalum | reverse complement strand
ACGGCAAATCAAGATCTCAACGTGATTGTCTACCGTGCCTTGGATGGCACGACAACACATCTAGTCGATTTGTTTCATTACTTGGCCAAAGACCGATTTGCTCATGGGGCAATGAAAAATTGAGAATGGTATGAATTCGTGGCACCTTGATGGAAGCCATTGAACCAGGGTGTTTTCAGTTCAAATAACTGCGTCAGGACCGATAGCACAGCTGGATCAGGATAGTTTTCTGCTGTAGCCCACATGGAAAGCGAAAGTCCATCAGGTCGGCCTACAAAGATTGGCAACACCCTGACATTTTCAGATCCGGATAATGGTGGCCTTCCAGCGCCAGTTTCAGTTACATTGTCGACTAGTTCCATTGGTTGAGGGCTAGGAGATTGATTCTGGCGTGACGGTGGTGTTAAAGTTGCTTTTTTTGTGAGTTTGTTGTAAAACGACTGGACTTGCATTCTTGACGATTCTATTCCTGAGGATTTGCATGGAATGATCACTAATCAGCAGCATTATATGCAGATCTTATATGTGACTGAACGAACAGATTCGTTATGTTCCAAACACCTAGTTGCATTTTTTCCTTCACATCTTCTGACGACCAGCTAAAAGTACGAAGTAAGTAAACAACTAGTAACTTCTCCATCGATCTTGAGCGTGATCGTCTTTAAGGTTCTCACATATTTAAGGTTCTCAAAGATTCACCGCCTTCTCTAAACTCCACATTGCACCATTCTCTACTACACAGAGAGAGCAAGCCTGAATGTCTCGATCTCTAGCTATGAAGAAGCTCTTGACACCTCCAGATCATCTCTTACAGACAGTTTATGCTGGTATCGAAATCGAATTGTCATCAAAACCTTCTTGGTGTGTCTACTTCTACGATGGATTCTCTCGTGAGTCGCTATATCAAGTAAAATCGCATGAGAATTATGTGAATGTTTATGTGTCAACTTTGAAATAGGCACTGATTATTATGTTCGGGATGTCTCTGATAAACTATACAGTTTGGCATCAGATGAATCATACGCTCATGGGATGAGCAAGATATTAGAGCAAATTGAAGATGAGATTGTGCAATGGATTTTGGAGTGGTCTGAGAAGCATCGTTATAAGGTGCATGCCGCTGGTGTTGGCATTGTTGACAGGTAACCAAAAACGTTCATAAGATGGGAGGTTAATAGCTCTTGGTCGACTTTTGCGGAGCGCTTCTCGTAATTCCATTTCTACAAATCTCTGAATCACATGATTTTTCCCCACAGGGACTTGTTGTTTGGAGTGCAAAACCAGACCGTCGTGTCCCTCGAGAAGGGCAGTTTGGCACACAATACACGTCAAACTGGCAAACCGCTCTATGGCTTTCCTAAACCAATTATTCTTCTTTCACAACTCGATGCAAGTCCACCAGAAGTGTTGACGTCTCGATTACCAGCCAAATTATGGTCCGATTTGGACATCCTACCAGTCTTGTGCTGTACTTACGGACCAGGAATCGAAGAGAGAGCTTGTTCAGCAGCACGCAAATGCATCAGTTTCTTTGGACCTCTTGCTGGTGTTAATGTGCCGAGATTGTGTATTGGAAGTCACAATGAGGTGGAAACAATGTCATGTCGAAATCGTCTTCTATCTGTGTTTTTTTGCCAACAATGCCCTTTCCAAACAGGTCGAAGTAGATGCAAATGGCTGGATTCATATGGTTGACTTGTCTGATTTCAGACGTCAGTTCTCGTCTGATGGATCATGGCAATTCTTACTCAAAATGGCTGAAAGAACCCGTAATCGTAATCTACGCATTGGGTTTGTTTCTTCGACTGCTCAAGGTGGAGGTGTTGCTCTTATGAGAGTAAGAATTCGAGAATTTTTAAGACTTTGTGATTGCAGAAATTTAGCACTACAAATAGATTGTAAACTTTCCGTTTTTATGTTCAATAGCACGCACTGATACGCCTCCTCAAACTCTTGGGTATCGATGCTCATTGGTTTGTCACCCGTCCGTCTCCTACAGTCTTTGATATCACAAAGCGGAAAATTCATAATGTTTTGCAAGGCGTAACCAATGATGTATGGTTGACAAAAGAAGATGAAGTAATACTTGAAGAATGGTGGAAGGATAATGCTGAGAGGTACTGGACTGGAGGTCCATTCATGAACTTGGATGTACTTGTAGTTGACGATCCTCAACGTAAGCTCTAAAGTAGCTGTGAACCTTCAGTCTCAGATTGCTGCTTTTTTCACTTTCTGCAGCTAATGAAATTATGTTTCATAATGGTTAGCTTGCGGTCTCATTCCAATTATTCGAAGTGTAAATCCCAAGTGCAAAGTTGTTTATCGTTCCCACATTCATCGTGAGTTTTGTGCGTCTTTGCTTAACCTTTTTTGTTGCACTGACAATATTTTAAACATAGTTCGAACCGATTTGATTGAGACTGAAGGTACTCCACAGCATCATGTATGGCAGTTCTTGTGGAAGCAAATCAAAGAAGCTGGTATGTATCGGCTTTTCCTTTCATGTGAAGGTTGAGTGAGAAAAAAGACTCTATGTTACAACACAAATTGAACGTAGATTGTTTCATCAGCCACCCTGTTGCAGATTTTGTACCTTCTGGAGTCGACTGTGTTTTTGGTTTGCCTGCAAGCACGTGTGGTTTTTTGGATGGGCTAAATAAGGAGTTGAGAGATCTAGGATACTACCAACACTTTTTCGTGGGTACAAGGCTGCTTGAATCAAACTTTTTTTGGTTTCTGACCTCAATTGTTGTTTTGTAGAATCGCGTCTGTCATGAACAAATTGGACGCCAAGCGGATTTTAGCAACAGGCCATACATTATTCAGATATGCAGATTCGATCCATCAAAAGGTGGGACTATGTAGTAGAAACATTAGTTTTGGTGTCGGTGTTTACGCCAACTTTTGCTTTAGGAATACCCGACCTTATCGAAATCTACGCCTTGTTCCGTGCTCGCATTCAACAAGACCATCCAACTTGGTCTACATCCAAGATTCCTCAGCTCGTTATTAGCGGTCATGGAAGTGTAGATGATCCTGATAGCGGTGTGGTAAGATGAAAACATTCCATCATAGCAGCTTTATTTTCTTTTTGCTCATCGTGATCTCTCGAATTTAGATCTTTGAGCAAGTCTTGGAATTGCTCGAGTCTTCTCGATTCTCAAGTATTCGAGATGATATCCTCGTTGCTCGAGTACCTAGTTCTGACCAACTGCTTAATGCTTTGCTGTCTGGATCTATGTTTGCTTGTCAGATGTCCACGAGAGAAGGTAAGTGAGAATATAGCTTTCAGATTAGCTCAGTCGTATTCTGACTCTATCTGTCTTTGTAGGATTTGAGATCAAAGTTACCGAAGCCTTGTCAAAGGGTATCCCTGTTATAGCATGTAAGCTCACACTTCCAAAATCAGCCTGCTGTACTAGAATAACCAGACACTACCATAATTTTAGATGCGTCAGGTGGCATTCCGATTCAGATCTGGGACGGTGTAACTGGTGAGGTCCACAATTGAGGTGATACCCGTCATACCAACTCGCTGACCAAAGAAACGTCTGCTCTCAGGTTTTCTGGTTGAGACTGGCAATAAAGAAGCTGCTGCTGATCGCTTCTACTTGCTCGTTACTGATTCTGCGTCGCGAGAAAAGATTTCCGATGCTTGTAGAAGGTGCACATTCGACGATTACTTCACGGTGTGTACTTCAAATGAATTCCTTTTCGGTTCTAGAACAAATGTTGGCTTGACCACCTCTTGATCATACAGGCCACGAATGCAATCTGCTGGCTTGTACTCTGCAATGCCGTTTCTGACGGTACATTAGCAAGCCGTTCTAGACAGGTGAAGGCTGTCATCTCTACTCAACTCGATAATCCATTGACAGAAGATCAACATTCAACTGACGTGATGGTTCAACGTGTATGCGCAATTGATTGGGAAGCTTGGAGAATAAAAGCACGTCGCGAGTACAGTGGTGGAATGACATGGGTCAAGGATTTATGGAGCTTGTACTCGTCATGAATTCTTGACTATTGCCCAGTATATGAAAATTCATTGGATTAGTATTTAAAGTAGCACTAAGTAAAAACCAAACAACAACAATTAAAGAATTATCACATAAACACAAGACGATCATGTAAATCAATTATAGCTTACATGCATGGACAAACCATTCCTTTTCTTGAAACTGAAAAGTACTTGATCTAAGTTTTCTCCTCGCTATTTTGAGCGCACACCGGAAAGGTAAAACAGTCGCTTCAATTGCCGGCTTTTCATCTCCTGATATAAATTTGATTTGTATCAGTATAGATACCCAGTTACATATAACCATATCAAATGCAAAGGGAATAAAGTCGTAGCCGTGACGTTCACATGGTTGAGTGTGTTTTTCACATTTCCCGTCAGCGGCATCAGTAGCCGCTCCACCCGGTTCTAGAGTCTTGCTGTGGGTATGGTTTTTCGAGGGTTGCGGCGGTTGATTTACGATGATTGAAAGAGTCCAGGTGCCGGTAAACAAGGCGTGATACACACTCTGCAGTGCATTTGTAGACCATATTTGGTATTTGGCTGAAAGTCTAGAAGATATCTTGCACAATGGTTGGTGTTTGACTTTTTGAATATTTGAGATTGACAGGCATTTAGGTGGAACAAAGGTGCCCGCATCCATTTTGGCTTGTAAGCAATCGTGAAGCCCGTACAACCTTGATGAGATGTCCGCTGTCCAGAAATGGATGCAGGGGGGTTTAGCGTCATAGTGTTAGCTCTGTGCAATTTCTGATGAACAAGCATGCACTGACCTTTCAAGCGCTTACATCCATTCGATTCTATGGGCAAAATTGTATTAGGGAGGCCTTTGATGAGATATCCGTTGAGTAGAAATGGATGCAGGGCGTTTTGGAGTGGTGGTTTTAGGTGTAGTTCTCCAAAGACACTACTGTTGAAGACGGGATAGAGAGTCCAAGAGACTAGATTAGGCCTGATACATAATCTAAGAAGTGTCTTAACACCATTTATGAGCCAACAACCTAGTAGATTTACGTCGGGTTCAGCAAAACTCCATGTTCAAGGCTGATCATGAAAAGGGCGTCTTTGCTCCTCAGAGGGAGGGATCTAGGCAATTCTGTATGGTAGATCGTTTCAGGTGGTGTATGCGAGGATATTTGAGCTGACACCCGAGTCAGTGCACGCGTTTCCTTGGAGGGAGGTCGTGTTGAAAAGTTTGGCAGGGGCAAAACGACAAATAAACAACATGTAGTAATCAAAAACGGATTGTCGGCATCATATAAATATGTTTAAACCCGTTCCGCGCTTACTTTCCACTTTCGGATTTGCGTCTTTTTATATTGAGAGTAGAAAATGATCGGAATATGAAACGAGACATGAAAATTGGATGGCTGGATGCAGAATGACGAGGTGCACGTGCGATACTTAGAATGATCTCAATGACTGCTGGCGTCTTTTTGATTTGAAACCATTGGGAGGGGTTGGCATTATGGCAATGGCTTTGCATCATGGCTTTGGTGCATCCGCAACTTTTAGTCTAATCTGTCATTCAGCACAGTTCGACAAAAGCCACCAACAAAAACAGGATCTGGGGTTGTCCCACAGACTAGTCGAATTGGGGGATCTGACTAGGTTGACCAGTCATCCCAGTTTGCATCCAAGAACTGTTTGCTTTGAGTTCAGTTCGTTCTCTTCATTTGCTATAACCACGTGGTTGCCATACCGGGTTAGATTTGGTATGTTAAACCCAGTGAATGCGAACGAGGCTGCTGGCCCACTTTGCAAAAGAGGTGGTGTGGGAGGAACTGTGCTGGAGGTCCCGACTTATTGGCACTGTTGAAATTGACGAATTGCAAAGGGTTCAGCAGCCTCGTTCGCATTCACTGGGCACAACAAAGTCGGGACTTCCAGCACAGTTCCTCCCACACCACCTCTTTTGATGACAGTACGCACCTGAAAAAACAGCCCTCCGTTAAGAGAGACAGGGAAGAATACCTTGCTCCATAAATGTGCACATATACAATCACATGCCTAGATCATTGATGATGTATGTGGCTCGCTCCCTTCCCTTCCTACGACTGGAATATGCCAAAAGGTTGAATTTTAGTAAATGCGTCTTGAAAATCGAATGCATGTGCCCGTGTTTCTAACATTTATGAGTAGTAGAAAAGATATTTGTGATTCAATCTCGTGTTCGATGGCCACGGTGAACAATAACAATTTCAGAATTACATTCATCAGGGTAGCCGAACAGGAAGGGCACATACTCTTAATAAATAAGAAAATTTAACTTTATTTGCATACTGCTATGTGGCCTATACTATCTTTACTTTGCAGTGCCATGTACATTGGTCTAAAAATCATGTGAGAAACGTGATCAGTTGTGGATTGAAAGGTGGCAGGCTTCGAGTCAACTCACGTTTACGACCTAACCTATTGAGTGTCCTCTGAAGTAGTCGTATTTTGTCTTTTGCGGAGACTTGCAACACTCTCGCGGCGACGTTGTTCCTTGGCAATCCTCTCCTTTTCAGTTTCACTATCGTCAGAGCTCTCGTCGTCGTTATCATCGGCATGATGTTTCATAACGGGAGCTCCATCAGCCAAAGGTTGGTCTTCTGTTGATTTGACATTTCCAATCAACTTTTTAGACTGCTTCTCATGGATTCTCGATACTTTTTGTAATTGGAATACAAAGTCTTCCAGGGATCTGGATTCTGGAGCGTCCTTCTTTTTGCCAAGTTTGTTGAGCCATGTGGAGGTATTGATGAGTCCATGAGTCGTTGCAAGCACGACAAAAACTAGTATTTGAAAATCACGTCAACAACAACTGCCCAATAGCCCTTGCAATTCACATGACCTTACCTCCAGCACTGTAGAGCCATACTCCCACAATACTGCTTGCATTCTGAGGACTACCCCACCATCCAAGCGCAGCAAAAACAGTAGCAATTACATCGACCACAAACACAGCGCCGGCTAGTTGCCAAGACGGAAGAACACTTTTGAAAACTGTTTCAGTACGAGTGATGAATATTAACCAATTTTCGGTAAGAGCAATCTCCAAGAATAAAAGTTCCTGAAAGTTGATAGAGCTGCCAGTGATGAATCCCGAAACTCCCGTGAGTAGGATGCCACTATGGGAGATGGTAAAATGTAAGATGAGCGTACATTCATATAATATTCAGTCAATCGCACACTACTGCGTACTAAAGGAGCCATGTAAAAGCAGCAAGCTCGATGCCCAAGATGAATGCCATGGTCCATATCTTTGGAAGATTCCATTCCACTGGATCCAACGAGAACGGTGCCTGATCGTACGCTATTGATAAATGTGAAATCCAACCTCAATTCTGGCAAGAAACGTACGTCGTACTTACCAATAGCTAACGTAGCAACATCAGCAAATATGGCAAGAAAAACAATGAGCTCCGGATTGAGATATTCTTGTACAATTAGAATAGTGGTGACCAAGAAAATTTCCAGATGCAATGATAAAGCAATTCTGTACTGCACGTATGCAAGCTATTCACCAAGGAGACATTGCTTCATTATGTATTAAACAAGCATCAGCGAAAACAAGGCGTGCTGCATACCATCCGATGGAAAATCTGCCTTGAAGTCTTTACAGCATCGATGATGGTGCTGAGACCAGGAGCAATAAAGACGATATCAGCAGCACTTCTGGCCGCATCACTAGCTCCTTCCACAGCTATTCCACAATCAGCTTTTTTCAAGGAGGGAGCATCATTGACTCCATCACCAGTCATGGCCACCAACAAACCCCGCCGTTGTAATATATCAACGACTTGATATTTGTGCTCTGGGAAGACTTGAGCAAATCCATCTGCTGCTACTACAAAGTCTCCTAGCTCAGATCCTGTCAGTTTACCACCTTCACCTCCCACCAGGCGCTTGGTATCATATATGTTGGAGCCCAAGTTGAGCTGCCGTGATGTTTCCTTGGCAATTCCAACTGCATCTCCAGTCTGAAAGAAAGAGAGTGATAAGTGTTGAAAGCGTAAAAGCATGTGAATCTGCTTGTTGCACTCACAAGCATCTTCACTGATAGTCCTAGAGCTTTAGCTTCCTGGATGGTTGTGGCAGTGTCGGAGCGGGGAGGATCGAATAGAGGTAAAATTCCTAAAAGCTGCAATTCTTCCCCTTCCTTTTGCCATCTACAATGGATATTAATGGCATTATACATCAGTCTTCCATACCAAATCAACACTTCCAAAAAACACTCACGCAGCGCCGAGACTTCTAAAGCCACGACGAGCAAACTCATCCACCTCGTTACTGTATGCTTTTAAGCTAGCTTGTGATTGCTTAGGATTCTTTTGATGTACCAATTCCATAATAGTTTGAGGAGCGCCTAATTCATAAAAAGAACATTGACTTCGTGTCATCATTAATAAATCGACTGGCAAATGCACGTACCCTTGACGACAGTCAGTTTCTTTCCATCCTTGCCCTTCAAAGTAGCACTGACCCGCTTTCTTACAGGGTCAAAAGGCCTAAACTCTAGAACCTCATAGTCTTTCGTTCTCTCCTTGACGTCAGGGTAATCCAGCAGACCAAGAAGTACACATTTATCAATAGGATCCAAACTTTTCAATTTACGCGAGGAGGCCAGAACACAGCACAAAAGTAACTCTTCTCGATCGATTCCTTCGACTGTATATGGCTCGTTAAGAGACAGTTTGTTTTGAGTCAGGGTACCTGTCTTGTCAGAGCAAAGAACTGTAACGCCTGCTAAAGATTCGATAGCAGACAACTTTTGAACTATTGCTTTCTTGCGAGAGAGATAGGCTGCTCCAACCGCAAGAGTTGTTGTGATGACGGCGGGCACTTGTTAAAAAAAGGTAAATAGGCAAGATGGCTCTACGATTTCAGATATGATAAAACTTACGCCCAACGGGTACTCCAATAATCATGATTACCAAAGAATATGTCAAAATGGTAGGCACATCCTTTCCATAAAAGAAACCTCCGACGAATGCGATGAATATGCTAACGATTACCAGTACCAACAACATCACTCCCAGATTGTTCAAAACCTCGGTAAAGTGACCACGGGTGTTTGTAGTAGCTGACAACTTGGCGCTGCGCCCGACAAAGGTATTATCACCAGTTCCAGTAATAAGGATCAAGCATTGTCCACGTTTGACCAGTGAAGAAGAGAAGACTTCATCTCCGTGCTTTTTTTCAACTGCAATAGATTCTCCAGTAAGTGATGATTGGTCGACTTGGATGTAATCGTGTTCAAAAATGATCCTTCCATCGGCTGGGATGATGGTTCCTTCTTCGATGTGGACTATGTCTCCAGGGACGATCGTCTTTGATTCAATCTCGGAGATGCAACCTTCACGTTTGACAGATGCCTTGGTTGCGATTTGAGACTTGAGTTGAGCTACGATGTTGGAGGCCTAGATTGATGCCTATTAAAAGGAGTGGAACAATTTTGGCTTCGTTTTATGCGCAATGTACCTGATATTCTTGCAAAAAGCCAACAACAGCATTAAGCAACAGTAATGCACAGATGACTCCTAGATCTACCCAATCTTGAAGAGCGGCCCCAAGTACAGCTATTGACGATAATACTAGTTAGTTTTCATTATAATGAAACACTGTTCTGACACTGACCAGCGCCAATCATGGTGACCTGGATAGGCCCCCAAAAGTACATTAGAAACTTGAGAACCTAATGAAACCAAATTAAAGAGTTTGAAAATGTTGGTAGCAATACAAATCACCAACAAACAGAACATACCAAATTCTCTTTGTGCTCTGAAAGGATGTTCTCTCCATACTTGCCCAGCCTGTCCTTAACTTCGGTACTAGTCAATCCAATGTTTGGGTCTGTCTTCAACATCTGTTGAGGAATCTTGACGACACCATGCAAATCATCTGGTTTACTTTTCTATTTTAAAAGTCACAAAACTTCAGTATTCAGAATATTCGCCGGCATACTTTCAACATACTTCTTCAGGGACTGCAACATTTCCAGCCTCCAGCTTCAATTTTTCCACCAATGTATCAATGTTTTCGTCTCCTCCAGGATGTTTTGCATTGATTGTGACGACATGATCATGATTGCTTGCAGGCGCTCTAGCACCTACAATTTTTGGATGTCAAGAAAGTTCTGAAAGCGATTGGGAAGAGATATGTGGCATGAAGCACCAAAATCATAGTTCCGCATTGCTTACTCGATATATTGGATACACCTAGATCTTGTTCCTCATTCCTGCGGTAAGGTTTTCACAGTTGGTTATTAGATATTGCTTTCCGGTAACTGGTGCGAGTGATTTCCAATGATACATAATACGAACTAAATCATTGAATTAGCTTACTTGTCCATTCCCGTCTCCATTGCAGGTGCCATCTCTTATTTTTCAAACATTGAGAAAGTTGCAAGTTTGGGCAAGACAGTCAAAACCATACTCAAACGATTCCGGTAGATCCTTGTTAATGGCTCCTTGGCAGTTTCTGCTTTCAAATGCCCCGGATATGTCATCTTTGAACCGCAATAAAGAAGTGCTATTCAGAACGTTCTCCCCAATCATACTGCTGTTAGATAATAATGTTTTTGGCACGCAAACTGTTTTAAAAACCGCACCACTATGCGGACACAGAAGGGCCAATAATAAATCAAAAATTTAGATGAATACTTGCAAGAAATGTCGTTCCTTCGTTATGTCCCTTTGGCCAAATCAGGTGTCATCACGCCACTAACGGTGTTTAGGTATCTCCACCTCGGTTGGTGTAACCTACACTGAGCCGATTTCATTTGTTCAATTATTATAGCTGGTGGTGAAG
>NW_022158455.1:0-10863 GCF_006535985.1 Synchytrium microbalum | reverse complement strand
TAAATCACATTTGGTATTTTGAGGTTGGTGATGATTTCTGATTTGGTGTGTAAGTTCTTGTAACAAATGTTTGATGAGAGAATACATACGTAGATGAAAATTCAAGTTTGTACGGTGTCGTTCGACATGCCCATATGTGTCACATCCGGCCTACAATGAAACTGCAATCTTCACGTTCAGGCAATCCCAGTAAATCAATCAGAGTAGCATAGGGCCAAGATCCCAAGCATGAAGCTCCGTAGCAGTAAAGGAAAGGAGCCTGCTCGCTTCGATGAAGCTCCAGAACCCAAGCCTGAACGAGCTTTTACAGTCAAAAACACAGCCGAAACAGTTGACAAGAATGCTGACCAGCACGCAGAAGAGGCTCAGGAAGTCATTATGTCAGAAACTTCCTATCGACATCTTGATGCACCTATCTCAGTTCTTGAACCCAGAGACTTACATCAAACTCGGCATGTCGAGCACATACCTTCGTGATGTAGCCGCTTCAAATGATCTCTACTTCCATAAGATCTGTCGCTCATTGAAGACTGTAAATCTCAAGGAGGAAGAGCGACACTTGAACAAATGGGTCACTTTTTAAAAGGTTGAGGAAGAGGAAATATAAAGGGCTGTGAGTGATGGATTATTGCCGGTTGGTTGTTCTTTACGTCCGTAATAAAGCTTCTGTCTTATAGTCAACTCTTCAAGTCGATAATTGCAACCAAGAAGTGCCTTACTTTCCCTGAGTTGGCGTTATGTCGTCTTATTCACCTCAATTTGAAATCGCTTTCAAGTTCTGCATAAGGAGCCCTGATCTCATCTCCTTGCTTGCTAATAGTAATCAAAGGTGCTGTGATCAATGTCGACGAGACGACGAAAGTCGTTATACTGTCATGAGCAAGGGAACATCGAAACCTCGATACTTGCTTACGGACGAACAAATCAAGAGGCTCCCTTTTATCGAATTTGAATGAAAGAATGTAATTTGTGGTGGTATATCTCAACGCATTAAACTCATTTGTGATCATCAAGCAAAAACGGTTGCCGTGAAGGTCTGGGTTACATCAGCGCCATCAATGATGAAAAGAAAGAGCGCGAGAAGGCTACTGAAGAGAATGATGATGAAAACGTCGCAGTAACTTTTCTGAATAATCGATATATGTGGTATCCTCGTTATTTTCTTGATGTTTCAACACTTGCTTTCACATCAAATTTGCCCTTGATCAAATCGCTTCAATTCATCGGTACAACAACCAAACCTTTCCCAAACCCAGCACACACCTGAAACTCAGCCCACTCTACAAAACCAAGACCTTCCGTTTGGAGATCGCAAAAAAGTGTGTGATTCCACTCGCCCACTTCTGCGACACGAATGCTTTCGAGGCGACTAAAGTCGTGGTTTGCGATGATTGCCAGGATGAATATTCCTTCACAACTCTGTGAGTCATATGATACGATGAAAACACCGACCGTGAACCCACTCAAACTCTCCCACTTCCTAGTCGACGCAAAAAATCAAATGAACTCCTACACAAACCTAATCCAAGTAACATAGAAAGATTCCATCATCAAAATCCGCGACGGCAATCCCTCCAGTAGGAAAATCGCGTCACCCGCAGAGTTCCAATGAGGAAGCACACAACGAGCTGTGCTTGCAATCAACGCATACACAAAGCTCAATATTTGCTAACTTTTTACATTGATTTATTTAGAATAGCACACGATTCATTAGTAACAAACCTAATCATCCATTTCACTTTCAATCTGTTGTGGTTGTTGCCTCTTACTCTTCCACAGAGACTTGAACAATCCCTTCTTTTCCTTGGGTTTGGTCTTCACCCGATTATCCACCACGTAAAGTCTAGTAGATGGCAAGCCTTGTCCTGGAACATCCACTCGCAGAGTCTTATATTCCCATTTGCCGGTTTCAGGATCCTCGTACATGTTGCAATGTACTGTTCCTTGAGACTTGGTTCCTTCGATATAGAAGCGTACATACATTTTGCGTGGCGAGGTTGCAGTAGCATCAGTTATTGTGTGGCTAGTGAGAGGCAGCAGGGGTTAAATTTGTGATTCGTTTGGCGAGAATGAGGTTGACATACTTGATTCCTCGAGACCGCCTTGCTCGACTACCACTGTGATCTCCGTGACCTTTTATCGAGTCTCCAACGAGATCCTTGACCTATACGATGACGTTTGTTCAGAGATTAACATTGACCGGAAGACAAGGAGAAACCAAATCAAAGGCCTTGTGAGTGCTTTCATCGCACTTACAGCTTCACTATCGTGTATCTTGTCCAAAGCATCAGAGAACACTGAGCTAGCACTCGTCGAGCCAAAAAGCTCTGATCCAAGGAAGAACATTATTGTGCTAAACAAGACAACCCCAAATATGATGACGCCAGTATACGACACTGTCTTTGCCGAATGTACCACTAAATAAACCATGAAAACTGTGAGGCATTCTTCAAACCAGAGCTAGCTGCAGGTTTTGTGTACCCCTTTGTCCTGAAGTCATCTTTTTCCATTCTAGCCCATCTGTATTTACTAGCTCCTTCATGGACATTTTCTTTGGCTTCTTCTTGGCATCAGCTTTCTCTCCGCTATGGGGTATGGATGATGCTCCTGTTGTTGCATCAATGTCAATGGTTTTTTGATTTTGCGAGCTATTGTTTGTAAAGTGTCGATATCTGCTTCGTGTGGGCATACGTGAGCATGACCTAGAAGTTCAGCCTTGTCAGCATAGAGCAATGTGAACGTATGACGGAACAGGCGACGTTGAGCTCGCGGTTTTGGGAGCTTCTGACTAGAGCGAACTTACGTGATTTTCGTGCCAGTAACTCGATAGACCGTTCGGCAATGATGCAACATGCTTGAGGTAAAGCTGGTTCGACTTGCAAATGTTAGTACGCGACTGTCTCTAATTCACTCAAACTTTCAAAAAAACCAAGTTGGAGAAAGGAGTAAAACCATTGACCACATTCAAAGACACGTTGCAAAATAGAACTTGGCGCAAATACAATGGCAGCACAAGTAGGTTCCTCTTCTTTTGATATCACGCATTCTTTTCGACCAATTCACTCATTCATTTCCCATTCATCGATTCTATGACAGGGTCAGCCAATATCAAAGGATGTTCTCGCTGCTGGCAAATATCTACGAAGCTCTGATTCCAAACTGAAGAACAAAGAAGGCATTTTGAATGGAAGGAGGATATACTTCTTCAAAGGTATGACATTTGATGTCTATTGACGACTGATTCCAGTTGCATAGAGAGACCAAATTACTGAAAGTCATACATTATTCCAATAGGAAAATCGGCAGTCAATGCTCTACTCAGACCAAACTACTCAAAAACACGAAACCCATCACTCAACGACGACAAATCCAGTGCCGAATCCCTTTTAACCCAACTCATGGCATCTGGCCTCATACTACGAGCTGAACGACCACCTCATCAACGTATATTGACAATCCACACACAACAAGTCTTTCAACAAGACGCCTACTATGTCTGGATGTGGGATCCTCCATCCATACGAAACACTCTATTAGGAATCGGTATCGTACTCGTCATATTCGCTGGTGTACTCTTCCCTATATGGCCTCCTACAATGCGAATGGGTGTATACTATCTCTCACTCCTGTCAATTGGTCTGGTTGGTCTCTTCTTTGCCCTGGCTATCGTGCGTCTCATGTTGTGGGCTCTATTAGCCATAACAACTGGTCGTGGTGGCTGGCTCTTCCCAAATCTGTTTGCTGATGTAGGAGTTATAGAGTCCTTTGTACCTGCTTGGGCTTGGGATGAGAAGAAGGCCAAGAAGGATAAGCACTCGAAAAAGAAACGTGATGAGAAGGCTTCCGGAAGTGATGGTGATACGAGCGGGAAAGCAGGTGCTGCAACTGCTGATGATGATGACTGAGCATGATGAGGCTGTATATATTAGAAAATATAGAAAAAACGCAAAAATGTTTATAGTGGTGTTGATTGACAAGCAATAGATAGCAAACTCGCGACAGTTACACGTTGTTTACGTGTCATTTTGTTGACTAACACGATACTGGAACTACTCTCCGCCACTCTTGTTGTGCTTGGATGTTTGAATGGCACCAAACGCCTGGCCAAACCCTCTGCTGCACTTCAAACCCCAGACAAACCTAAACTTCTGTTTCTCCACAACTTTTAACATCATACAGGCTCCCAATTACAAGAAAGAGATAGCAAAACTGGAGGTTGTCCAAGAGTCTGCGTCCAACATGGTAAGCATCATGTGAGTTTTTCTTGTCTCGAAGTCTTGCAATGAGACGGCCGACCCTTTAATTTTTTTTTGGGAGCTTCCACCTCCATGAATTTGGTATTTAAAGGAGTGCTTTTAACAATATTTCTCTAACTCTCAAGTTTATGTTGTCGCATTCACAGAGTCTTTTCAATCAAATCGTGTATTTTGTGTTGATGACAGAGATCGCTTTATTCATGCTTTCTCTGATACCATTGAACTTTATCTCAGTCAATCTGTAAGCTCTGTGATAAGTCTGTTGATCTCTCCTGGAAGTTTGCTCGTGCTGGCAACTTTTGGTGTTTGGTCACCATGTGTTGCAAACTGGTCTACATATGCTCACACGTACTATTCAATCATCATTTTCCACAGACGCAAGAAGGCACTCAACGGTGCCAAATCTCTGATGGAAAACACGCAGATTTCGTTTGCCTTCTACATGATAATGTTGATTTGCGTTTTGTTGCTGGGAGATACTATCCGAAGAATTCTGCATTTGCAAAGTCTGAGCAATGATGCTATCATCGATCCTACCGGTTGTGGTGAGTACTTGACAACACTTGTTTGACTTGACATATCGTGACAACTCACGGGTTTTATAATAGCTAAAATAAAGCAGTATTCCGATAAATTCTTTGCTCAGAGGAATCTATACCTGAGTGGATTCAGTGTTTTCATGGTTCTGTAAGTTCTTCTTGAAACTCACATTCTCTCAGCCTCTAAATTCGAATGGATTCTTATTGAAACGTTTTTGCAATAGGGTAAACTATCGACGATTCACCGATGTATATATAAATCTCGACTTACAAGAAGCTAATGAAGCTTTGAAGAAGGACGTCTCAAAGTACCGAATCATGGCTGCTAGGGCAGAAGAATCTGAGTCTGATTCTCCGCCCAGGAAGACACCAGACGTCCCAGTAATTGGTCTCAACGCATCAGCTAGCAGTGGTAGCAGTGGTGGGAAGGCAACAGAAGAATTTGAATTACGTGAACGAAAACCAGAGCAAAAGAAAAAGATGTAGAGTGCGTTTGAACACGAGGAGGTTGATTTGGGAATACAAATGTATAGGAACATTTTTCATTGCAAAAAATATATGATACTCAGTAAACCAGAACATCATGTTTGATCACAGTGTTCAATTGTGGTGCTGATTGAACTCTTTCAGAGCTTTAGCCAAATAAATCACTCATACATGTCAAGATGATTCGAATGTTATGCTGAAAGCTTAAACAGATGACACACAGATAAATTTCAGGACAAAGTTCTAAATTCATTCCACAAGATTTGTTTTATACAAGAAGACAAAAACACTGAATGAAGTGTAAAACTTGACTCAAACAAATATGTATGGCAAAAGACCAAAGATTTCAGGACTTGCCAACCAAAGTTGATTTTATGACGTAGAGCCAACACTGGGCCCAATCCAACTGACTGAGGCCATCCATTTGGATTGGAATGCCTTAAGAGCTGTAGTTTTGATGACTACAGTTGCTGTTTCAGTATCTACCAATTGAGATGTCAACACTACCACAGTTTGGACCTAGACGTGTTTAGCAAATGAGAGTCTACGAATCCTTCGAATCCGTCTTGATAAGCTTACCACGACTAGAGTAGTCGTCTGTCGACCAATAAAGACTTGCGCAACGACAGCAGTAAAGGTTTTGCCATTTGCATGCCAGACCTATAGATATCGATATTGAGAAGTAGATATCAAAGGAAGCAGTCTCGCATGTCATTCCCAAGGTCACCTTGCGGAAGCAGGACGAAGCAGTCAACATCACATTGGACGAGCTTGAGTATGATGATGAAGAATGATCATAGTTGCTTGAACTAGATTCATGATAGCTGCTAGAACTCAAATCTTGACTCCCAGTGTCAGAAATAGAATCATAGCTCTCAGAGCCAGTACCACCAGAATCACTGCTGCTTGAATCACCACCAGATGCAGGCATTCCCATATCTGAAGACTCATCTGGCAATGACGACCAGTCCAAACCAGGATCACAAGACGAGTCAGCAGCAGAAGAAGAATCTCCTGACTTCGTATTTGATGAGTCATCAGGTGGGCATGATGACATTCCTTGCATCATTTCAGCCATCATGGCTCCAAAGTCAGATGATGATGTGTTGTTACTGTCAGTCATATCTATGAAAGGCATGCCGCTATTGGTCATGTCTGGCATGATGGGTTGACCATCCGACATGGGATCATTAGCACCAAATCCAGGACATATGCAAGACCCATCGTTGGTTTTTCCATTTGTCATCGTGACGCTGTTGCTTCTTGTGGGTGATGAGTGTGGCGTTTGCATAGTCATGGTTGGAGAAGGGATTATTGGTTGGTTTACGTTTGATGGTGATGGTGATACGTTCACAAATTTGGAGGGTCTCGCTGTTTTCGGTAGTCGAGTACCAACAACTAGAGGTGCCACTATGGGGGATGATGGAGCCGTAGTAATTTGATGCGCGGGAGCATTCTTGGCTATCTCCGGCGGAAGCATTGATAGTGGCCCACTAGTTGCTTTGTGTGCTGGGGCATTTTTTGCCAACTCCGGTGGTAGCATAGATGATTTTGGACTAGAGGTGGTTGTCATTGAGCTGGGAGGTGTTGGACACACTCCATTGAATGAGAATTCGAGTTGGCAGTTCGAGCAGAATTCAGTAGTGTTTCCACAGAATCCTAGTTTTGATGATATCCAAGAGTGTATGAGTCAGAAATCAAGAAATGCCAGGTCACCGAAAACCATAACTCGTTTCTCAAATGTCGTCAGATACAAAATGATGCATGCTGTGAGTGATCATCATTGGAAGCGATGTTTCCAGATCAATTGAAGCAACCCAATTCTATCTCTATAGGTGAGTTCACTGACGAGTTTGCTCACCGAATTGCGAGCAGCAGATTTCAGAAAACTGTCCAGAGCAAGAGCCAAAAGAGCCACCACATCTGTTCAAGGTAAAAATTTACGAGTAGTTCATCGCGAGAAACAGTGGAAAGCAAGTACTAACGCCCCACTGGTAGCGTTCGTAGAGTTTGAAGTAGTGTCACCAAGTGTTGGAGTAGGAGCCACCATGCCAGGAATCTCCTGAGAAGATAATTGAACTAATGATTAGCATGCCTTCTTCAAACAATTACCTCGAATTGATGATTCAACTATAACTCAATTCCCTGAAAATCACATGTGATGACACCTTCATTTGTACCGGTCGCATATGCTCAGATATCAAATACATCATTCCATCCATCCACATTATACATTGCGAAAACAAGATCATGTAAACTCACCATAGATGAATCTTGACGACGTTCTAATCCTTGAGGCAACCCATTATTGACTGCAACCAGCGTAGTAAGGAGAACGAACATAATCGGATGCATCATTGTAGAATTGATGGGTAAATATGTATGTTTGCTTCAGCTTTAGTTTCATTCAAGTTCTCAGAAAGAAATTTGTTGTTGGGTGTTGTTAGGGCAGTTTTTGGAAGTTCGACAAAGAAGCAGCAGATCACGAACATTTTCAACAGTTCTAGTTTTTGACAGTTTACCGCAAAACTTGAAATCATTCCGTGAAAACTGAAGCGTTCGTGCATCAGTTTGGACGCGTCACATCAACAAAACATAGCCCAGAGCTACTGTCCATGTAGAGCTCTACACCATGTAGAGCTGTACACCATGGAAGTTTAGAAACAAATGACTAGTTATATTATGTGAGAATTTGAGCCATTTTGATAAAAATAAAATAGAGATGACAATATTCTGCATGACCACGTTGGCTCCAATGAGCAACTTGAACTGCGCTCATTGGAACAGATGACCGATGTCGTGCATCTCAAATAGATGCATCTGGAAATCTTCAAAGCCTTTACAGACTGTAGAGCATCCCGCAACAGGTGGACAACCACTGAAAAGTTGAGGTTAGCTGCCGCAAACAGACCCAACACAGGAAAATTCAGTGAAAACGGACACTTACGCTTGAGCAGGACGAGCAGTGGCATCTTTGCATAGCCTATGCAAGCGTAAAGAGCAGTCGATTCCAGTGTCTCAGCGTCATAAAAGATTCCAACTTTCATAACGGCAGCGACTCGGAAGAACAGGTCTGCAAAGGGTTCCTCCTTTGCTTTGAGGATTGATGGAAGAGCAGGAGGCTTCTTGTTCGTAGTTCCTCGAGACACACGATATTCCTAGGCGTTAAGGATACTAGGTTCAGTAACCTAAATAATCAACTTGGCAAAGCACCGACTTACAGCGACACGATTGTCATAACTTTCTCGAGCTGCTGTCTTCCTGTTCTCACGTCCTTTAGCAAGAGCCTCCTCGCTACCATATTGTTTCAATGCCATTTGACGAGCAACCACATCAGATAAGGCGTTAGGAAGTCCGAAGGTACGAACGTCCTTGGCACCAAGAGAGACATAAGGGATTGACTTCAATTGTGTATCAGTCAACAAGTAATTGGCCTTGGCATGAGATTTGCTGCAAATGGTAAAGTTTGGATCATCTCGTAGACATTGATCACAGCACCTCTCGTTTCTACATTGTAAAACTACGAATCAGCATACAGTCATCTGCTAGATGTGTTCGAGGGCTAAACATCTCAAATAAGCACCAACACTACTTACGTGAGCATAAACACATTGTTTGCAAGTGCATTGCAAATGATACACTTCTCAGTCGCAATGACTGATTTGAAGAGTTCCCTGCATGCGAATAACGTTAGATTCCTTGCTTCTTTTCGAGTCAAGAACCACACACATACCTCCATGCAAAGTTCTTCCCAATGACCTTGTCATAATTCTTGGCTACCCATTCGCCCAGTGTTCGTCCATCCTCTTCTGAGCTGAAAGCATCCAACGACATGAATATATTCTTAAAGTAGAGATCATTCGAGTTAACAACATCACGCATGTACTTGTTCGACATGCTCAGTCTGATGTATGCCTTTGGGTCTACAAACTTAGCTAGATGTAGCAAGATATCGAGAGGGAGTGATTCAAAGTCAGATTTTTGGACGTCTTGAGCTTCTTCAGCTTCCGGAGTGTCATTCTTGTTAACGTTCTTATTTGCCTTTTTGGAGTTGGGAGTTCGACGAGTTTTAGGTACTGGAACTTCTGTTGCTGAGGTACTAGCTTGCTTGCCTTTAAAATTACGGGTGCCCATTATCGCGGCGAGGTTTTGCTATGTGGAAGTCTGGTTGTTAAGTGAACTCTAGTTACTTAGCTTGAGAGGTTGTAGTGCGTGTGGAGATTGGCAATCTAAAGTTTGGAGTATTAAAGAGCCGCTAAATAGGAAGGAACTGCTAAACGCTAAACGTGTCATTGTGTACGCGAAGAAGAGGAGATTTTGAATGCCAAGTACATCCATTCAAATTGTACGGGTCACTAAGAATATACACGAAAGCCTTGATTCGATACGCAAAACGACACCTTTTACGAGGATTGCGTTTGGTAGACTATAGAATACTTCCTGAATTGCTACAATTGTTACGAAAAACACCTTCAAGCCCACTTGTGAAGCCTTCTTTCAATACTGCGGCATCGTCATCAGGGGCTTTTCATTTTTGAAATTCACGGTTTTTTCAGTACTTCTTTCGAAACAACTAGCATATCGATACAATTGAAGATGGTCTATCTATACGTTAGCCACTAAAAATCGAAGTACAACCACTAATATACGGCGGATTTTATCCATCCGTTCGTCACATTCGTCACGCTCGTTTACAGAAACACATCAAGATTACAAGCACGTGCTTCAAGCCACCAGTTTCCGTACCTTGGTTGAACTAGTCCATCACATACCGACCATAAATGCCTATCTACTCTAGTCCTTCAGCGAATTCATCATCATGGTCGACGCCAGACAGATTCCGTACTCGTCCATGTACGGTTCGGTATGATGCAAATGTCGGTAAATCAAGTCGTCTAATGCTCAAAAACTAAACCCAAAACATCAACTGGCACTGCCATCTGTACCATTTATACCCCAATCTTTCCACTTTCCACGGGACCCGGAAACAAATTTGGTCATGTTAGTAGTTCATTCATGGTATTCACAGTCGTCAACGAGAAAAATGTCATTAAGGGTTCAGTATCCTTCGAGGCAATCCGTTTGCTCGACGTGCTGAGTTTGATTATGTTTGGAGTTTGCAATTGATGCAAGTCTTAGCGTCAAGAAACTGACATAGACGCATCAGAATATTGAGGAGGAGAGATAACAATTCTGACCCCATGGCTTCTTGAGCCTCTTCAGCATCCTGTTGTCACAATTGTCGTGTATGCTGTGTTTCATCTTCGCTTTTAAGTCTTGGATACGCGTCGAAGTTTCGGCTCTGGAGTTTTGGAGATGGTACCCTCATTTTCGTTAACTCTACGGAGCTTCAGCTTGGAATCTTGGGCCTATCTCTGCTTGGTTGGGTGGTTTCTGGTGGGATTGAGTTGTGCTAACAGTTTCAGGTCTCGAGACGAGAACAGAGGAAACGAGTCAATAGACGCAACAAACCTCAAATTCACATTCCAAATCTCATCTTTTCTCTCATCAAACGTTTATTACAAGAAGTTATACACCAAATCAGAAATCATCACCAAGATCAAAATACCAAATGTGATTTA
>NW_022158454.1:0-10949 GCF_006535985.1 Synchytrium microbalum | reverse complement strand
ATCATCTCATTACTTTGCGTTGGCCAGCGGGTACCGCGCCATATTCCTCGTGACGCCGCCGCAACTACAACTGCTGCTGGATGCCCACAATGCAGTAGCGCTATCCCAAAATTTTTTCCTAGGAACCACCGGTTATTCGTGTCATATGTGCGGCATCCATGCGGGAGACCGCATCGCGATTCAGGTCGTCGCCATTGCCGGCGACACGGCGGTTCCGCCGGAGACGGACCAAGAGATCAAAGCATATATTGCAGGTAGGATGAAGGTCCCACAAGATTTTCATTTGTACTATGTGCGAAGACTTAGCATTGGTTGACTTGGCGTGAATGGCGGCGGTGTCGGCGCCTTTACCACTTGCGGTTCTTCTCCGACGGGGAGATTTTCATCGACGAATACGCGTTGGCGGTGTAGTCCCGCCGTCACTTTTGCGAGTAAACTTTTTTCGGATAACAAGATTCAAAAATCCCTAAAAAACATGGAAACCAGATCGAATTGTCATGCCCTTATTTCAAGACTGGTGACGCCACATTTTACTTATGGCGGGGATTTCGCCGTCGGCACGTTCGAAGCGGTGTCGCCAAATGAATGTCGCGTCTCTGTCGCGGGGAGGTCGTGCCCCTTTTGTCATAAAAGCAGCGCCGCCAATACCACCTGCGTCTTCTTCCAAGTCATCAACAAACGAGGCGTTCTGGAGGCATTTTTGAGATGCAAGACCAAAGCGAACTTTTTTGCCATCACATTATGCAAAGAGGACCTTCGCGACTTGGATCATGATCCCGACTTCAAAAAATGGCACGAGTCGTCCAGCGGCTACCCCATTATTTTCTCCGACGACCTTAGCTTGAATAATCTTGCACATCAGGCGCTCGACAATACCGTTGCCGACATTGCCAAACTATTCTGCCACATTGCCCACCCTACCTGGCGTTACAGTGTTGATGGTCAGGACAAAAAATGGTTTGAGTTCAGCCACCATCGCTGGCAGCATCGGATCGAAGGCGCTGGTCCGTATTTCCAAGTCAGCATGTGCCGAATCTTTTCACACATGGAAAAATACTATGAAGTGGCGATGTCACCGGAAGCCGCTCGGCAACTCAAAATCAAAGGAAGAAAGGACGCAAGTGAAGCAGCTAAAATCGCAAAGGTCCTCCAACAAATAAAGAATCGACCTTTGGAATTTTTCCCGAACCAGAGTGCCAGTTTCTTTCTCGAAAAGACACGTAATTTTTTACAAACACTCGACAGTAACAAGAATTTAGTAGGATTCAATAATGGTGTCTATGATCTCAAGGAAAACTGTTTTCGCGAGGGTCGACCGGAAGATAATATATCGATGTCAACCGGCTATGACTACGGACCGTCTTCACCCGAAGCTGAAGAACACGTAATGAAAGTCCTTCGCGACACTTTCCAAGATGACCACGACTTGGACTGGCTGCTTCGTTTGGGGGCGTACCAACTCCGCGGCGGCAATCCCGCCGAAATCTTTGTTATTTTTGAAGGCAGTGGTCGAAACGGCAAGGGTGTCGTCAGTAACTTACTGGTGAAGACCCTTGGCGACTATGCCGGCGAAATCAATACGGCGATGCTGACCGAGAAACGGCAAAATTCAGACGGCAAACCTCGACCCGAATTATTAAATAATAAACGGAAAAGGGCCTTGTTTGCTTCAGAGCTTGAGATGAAGCAGCGGCTCAATTGTGCCTTCATCAAAGATAAATTGAGTGGCGGTGGCAACATCAACGAACGTACGTGCTACAGCAGAACCATAGAATCATTCGTATTGGGCGTAGCCACTCTATCATTGAATCCGAGGGACCATCCGTACCAAGTCTTTGATGGGATAGATGAAGCATTATTAAAACGTTTGCGGGTCTTGAAATTTAGGACAGAGTTTGTGGAAGACGAACCGCGCACATCTCACCAACGCCCGCGGAACCAGAATCTTAAAAAAAAAATAGAGAATGACGTCGAGTGGCGACGTGCTATGATGAATATTCTCATTACATATCACCAGAAATATGGACCGGACGATACCTTGTCTCCTACGCCCAACATGCAGGAAGCCAGTGTCTTTTACGCCAATGGCTTGAAAAGCTGCGTTCGCCTGTGCGACTCGGGGTGATCGGTTATCACAATACTTTGGGCTTGCAAGGTCAAAGGTAAATGAAAAGGCGTAAAAAGACAATGACCCTAGTGTCACTTTTGTCGCATGTCCAAGCAGGCGATGATTTATTTTTTTTGCGTTGGTAGCCAAAGTAAAAAAGAAAGATGAGCACGGACCCAGATATTATGGATGAATTGCGAAACCTAGGACTGTCGCTATGCCATTACAGTATGCGGATCGCGCAGTCGGTGGGGAAAAAAATGGAATTGTGTTGCTGGGCGCTCAATCAAGGGCAAGCATCCGCAACCGCGCGACTACTGAGCAGCTACAAAGGGCAAGTTGAGATGGACCCGCCAACAAAGCGACGCCCGTCATACAAATTGTTGCTGATGGTTACTAAGCACGATGCTCCCACGCTGATAAACGGATTAAGTCGCGTGGGAGAACTTCTGATTGATGGTGCCACCAAACCATCCCAACGTTCCATGACAATGCTGTTGCAAGATCAAACGACACAAACGGTAAATGCCTTTATTGAATTACTCAGCGCCTTTAATTTTGATGTGACATCCGCGGAGCGCGTGTCTGGCACCGAAGCCAGTCTTTGCGTGTCATGGGCGGTGGCCGGCGACGACGACGAGACCGGAGATGACGAAGTGTCAAACAGCGCTGCGCAATAAATATTATTTTATGGTTGATATGGGCATGTCCGAAGCTATTAAGGCGAAACTAAAATCAATTGTCGACGAATATTTGCAAATTCACCACACTTTGACCGAGATCAACCGTCGTCATGAAGATCTTCGTGTTCGGAAGGCAGCGCTGACGGAAACCTTACTGCGCGTGACGATAAAATCCAAAATCAACCAACTCAAAACCAGTACACATATTCTTTATCTATACCCGAAGAAGATAGTGGTTCATCCACGACCAACGCCTTAAATATCTCAGAACGACCCGGCCGATGATGGGTTTTTAAAAACGATCGCCGAATTTTTGAACTGAAAATATAGTATTTATTATTTCTGTTGTGTTCTACTTTTTCTCTCAAAAAAAACGGATTTTGATGTCAAACAAAATACTTGACGCCAAATTAGCGCCCGCGACAGAACCGAAATACCGTCGCCGCAAACTGCTCCCGATCAATGTGATGTTGCAATTGATGTAATGGCGTGGCGGCACCGGCGGGCGCGTCGGCGTCTAAGCTGCTGACAAAAAGTAGCATGCCAATGAAGGTGCTGAAGGCCAGTATCGCCCAAATGGAACTGCGCCTTTTGCGCATTTTGCCTATACTCGTCCTTAAAGAAAAAAGAATACAGTAGTTCATCCATTGGCCGTAGCCGCCATCGCCGCCTGCTTGCTGCGAGCATACCATTCCCGCTTGTAAGCATTACAACCATCCCTATCGAGCTCACGCCGCCGGGACTGATATTTGCGCATGTACGCCTTTCTCGCCTCATGCATATCTTTTAAATGCTGCAATTGCGCTAATTCTGCAAGTAATTGCGGCACCGGCACCGATGACGACAATTCGGCGGGCATCTTTTATTTGAAATAAAAGCAACAGAAAATTTTTTATGCAGCTAGCTGCGTTTTTACATAGCCAAAAGGATAAGTTGCCTTGTCCGTAAAGTCAAACCATCCTTTCTTGTTGATCCGCATCTTTAGCGCAATGTCTCGCTGTTCGTGCCGCAAATCGCGATGCCGGCGTTCCGCAGTAGATCCGTGCTGGATATTTACTCTCACGCCTACATCTACTGAAACAGAAGATTGCTCTCCGGTCACGATAGACTTGATGACCCGGAAATTGTAGGTTGCGGCATTGCCGACATTCAACGAAATGCCAGAACAGCAATTCAGCGTCAACTCCGGTTTGTTAGTGACCAATGTATAGCTTTTGGTCCCAAGTGATGCGAACCGGATTCCATATGCACCAGGGCACTTTTTCGTAAGTTCATTTCTTAAGGTGCCGAGGCCGCCGCCGCCGCACATAAGTTGTGTACCACCGCGCGCCACAAACATGATACCATCTGTGTCGTATGCCAAGACGGCGTCGTCGCCATGGGCGGACACCACGTCCTGAATCATTGAATATAATCGGATACGCGCCCACGAAGTGGTCATCATCGCGATATACAACGACGTGTTAGGATCTATCGCAGCGGATGACCGCTTTGGCGTGTAGGTGTACTGAAAGCGAGTGGTCGATATCGGCGCAATATCGGTGATGTCCTCATCGCGATTGATGTTGCGGTATCGTGCGACATCGGCAGGGGATCTTGTGCAGACAATCTCCGTCCGCGGGCGATCCGGTTTCTGACCGAATTTTCCATAGAAGGCATTCAGCATTAATTTGGCGATGGTGGAAAGAATGGGATGGTTTCCGTTTTTGAAGGCAAACCACAGGTCAACATATGTTTTGAAAATTCCTGTTTTCTGCTGCGGGAAATGATGCATTTCGTGCAGCTGAACGATTTGATATCCGTGGTGCAAAGCCAGGGAAAGTTCTGGTGTAAACCAAACTCCCCGAAATTGCCGGTCTGCCTCTGCATGGGCGCAATGTCCGTCTTTGTCATCATTCTCAGCGCAGGTACGGCACAGGCAAAATGCGACCCTGTCGTCCTCGCAGCGATAGGGAAGGACTGGGTGGCGTAGCGTCTTAGGGGGCAGGACAGTAGCGTGTGCCAGCCCAAAACAATCCCAATCTGTGCGGGTACCCCGCTGGAGAAGCTGCTCCGCTGATGCCGCCTGGTCAGCTAATTTCGCTTGCCACTCTGCCGTGCCTGCCTCTTTGACCGGTTGGCAAACGGGAAACGCCAGGGTTGCCATTACCCACGGGAACATCGAGCATACGTCTAAATATTCAATAGGATCGGGTCCTTCATACAAATGGCGAAGGGTTTCGACCCGGCCACCGAAATATCCGTCGCGTGCGTCAAACGCGTTGATGAAGATAATCTCATCATCTGACGTTAGCTGGTTTTCTGGTGCGTCATGCTCCCAGACCTCAATTAATTTATATCCCAGCGCGACGATACGCTTATTTTTGGCCAACGTGTCTTCATAAAGTTCGCGCATGGTTTTTTTTAGCTTACGATTTACTTGGTCTCGGTCGTCATGAAAGCATTGAGGACAGCCATGGTAGAAACAGCCCTGATATTGAAAGACGGTGCCTTCGATGTCCTTGTCGTCTGGATGTCCGTCTCGTCGTACATGGAAACCGTCCACTGTCAACCCCTTCGCAAGAGTTTTCTCTCCCGCCACGCCAAAACGATGCTGGAGATGGGGATACCCGTGCTTTTGTATAAACGTCAACCACCGCGCTGCCTTTTTGGACTGTGCTAAACCCACGGGTGGATGGTACAGTGGAATCGTATTTTCTTCGAGGTGGTTTGTCCGAAAATCATACATCGCAGTGGCTGGAAGGCTGACGTTGCTGAACGGACTGACACGATGATTGGTTGCATTTTCAAATTCGTATATAAAAGGTAGAAGGACCTTTTTCAAGATTTGCACATTGCCAAGGCAATACGAAGTCATTCCCCCCTCAAAATCATACAACGTCCCGGCGGGCAGTCGCCGCTTTGTTTCAAACCAGGTGTCCAATTCTGATGCCTCTTGTGCCGTCATCCATTGTCGCCCAAAATGCGAGGTATCCAACTTGGACCAGGGTCCTCGGATGTTTCGGTGGAATGGATGAATAAAAAAGTGATCTTTTATGTCGTCACCGAAACCGAATTTTCGTGCGATATCTTTTAGGCTGTCGTCCAAAAAACAGCGAGAGTCGGTAAATTGTAGATTGCCTCGCGAAATGCGCAAGGATGGAATGGCATTCCCGTCTAAACGAGGGCAGTACTTGATATTCAGATCGTCACATGCAGTAGCAATTTCCTGGAGGTGGTTGCGCGCACCGTCGTGCCCAATAAAAATATGATTCTGGTACTTCATCTTGCTGTTTTTTTTGACGGTGTGTCTGGCAAGCACAAAATCCCTGACAAACTCTTTGACGGTGCTGAACTGATATTTCACGTCGTCTTCGGAAGTAATGGCGATGATGATACACTGATCCATCGCAGTTTGAATGTCGAAGAATACGTACTTTTGTTGGTCACTTGTTGTTTTCGGTTTCCTTCGTTCCATGAAGTATCCACTATTTTTCGGGGTTCCACATACATGCGCCCTGGCGACCTCCGCCTGCGACAAGGGCGGGTGAATATCGTATCGGGTCCGACATTGGCGGCAATACCAATGTTTGGCGCACTTCTTTAGGTGGAAATTATAGCAATCACCCGGTTGATACCCACTATTGCAATCTGGACAAATTTGCAACCCTTCGCACTTCTCGTGGCGACCACCGCAGCATCGACATACTGAAAACTCGTGGCTGTGCTCTTTTTTAACAGCAGTTGAGCACGTGTCACACCATTTTTCCAAGTTTTCGCCAAAATAGCCACAAATATTGGTGATGAGATCGTAGTGACCTCTACGGTCTGGCCCTTCCCCACCGGAAAAGAGTAAAAAAATCTTCTTTTCTTTGTCATTATCAATAACTTTAGAGCGGCGAATAACTCGGTTGCCTTCAAATTGAACAATGACAATGGAGCTGCCTGTTGCCTTTTCTATCTTTTGGATATTCTCTTCGTCATAATATTCTTTATCAGGGTCTAGACACCATAAACGGCAATACGTGTCTTCTCGAACAAACCAATTTTTGTTGGTTTTCCACCCACGCCATGCCGCAGGTTTCTTCCCATCTCTTCGTTGCGCGGCCTCGATCACGGCCTGCAAAAAACAACTAGTGTTTTCTGGATTGTCGATTTTTACAACAGTCTTCCTCTTGCGGTTAGCGTCCGGATTCCGCTGGGACGGACAATCACCCGCCAAATTCGTTTCTTCGTCGTCATCATCTCTCTCGGTGGGCGGTACTCGCTGGATGATCCACTGTATGGTGGTGATACCACGGCGCAATTCCCATTCCGTCGCCGATCGTTTGATCGACTCCAAGCAATTTCTCACATGCTCTTGGTTGAACTCGGAGACTTTGGTCAGTTTTATACCGAAATTTCCATTTCTAAGATTTTGGTCTTTAATGTGTAATGACACACGGTCGTCCATCGATAGCTCTTTCTCTTGGACGACACGCTTGTAAAAGTGCAAAATAAAATCAGCAATAAAATCTCGGCCGATTTCCGCTGCACTACCCCAATCTACCTCAAATGTTTGCACTTGCACAAGGGGGCTACCACGATAATAGGAATATCCATTGTCTGCAAGCACCATCGCGTCCCATGTCGGGGCGGCGTCGTGTGCCTTCGCGGTCAGTACCTTGATCTCCGTATTGCTAAGTTGAATGAGGGCTTTTTGCGGATTATCCGCCCGCGCTGCCCGTTGCTCTAATATTTGACGAAGTACCCGTTTGGTAGGCGGGGTTTTCGATCTTATCGTCGCCGAGAAAGTTTTGAAGAACCCTGTTCTTTTGTTTCTCTCTCGCCACTGGACTAAATACGGTTGTGATGTCTCATTCTCTGCAGCTGGCGCATCTGCTGGTGCATCTGGCAAAGTTACAAGCGAAGGCTGCGTTTCCGGTGGGGCAGTCTCCACTTCGTCGCAACGGGTAATATGTACTTTAAAATGGGTGCCAAGATGCTTGGCCACCAACGCCGGCGTGGGTTTCTGATGGCTATACATCTCTCGTGTCCGTCCATCTGCAAGAATCCGTCTCTTGCCAATCACTTGATAATGGACAATCCAGCGTTTTTTCATTTCGTTGTTTTTTTTTTGGAATTGCTTTTATCCCAAGAAAATAATATCAAAAATTGCGTTTGCAAGAACAAATTCGATCCGTGCCTAGGCGTTTTGTTTTTTCAGCTGTCTACTACACAAATGGAGACGACGCAGCGGATTCTTAGGGAAACAGTGCAAGGTCGCCCGGTAGTAATCAGCGCCGATATCGAGAATTGGAACCGCCTCCTGTTGCCCCATATTCGCCGCCGCCAGCGGCTACGACCAGACCAGTGGAGCGCCGAAATGGACCGACTGATCCCTGACGACAATCGCGCAGATATATGGATGACATGGAGCGCGGCATCCATTTTTCAAAACTGGCGCGCAGTCGTGCAACCACAATTACTTAATTGGGCGCAAGCTATGCCGCTGCAAACCAAAAAGCCATTACTGGCGTTATACCGCCAAGTTCATGCGCATTATCCTTTCTATGCCCCGCAAGCATTAGCTTTGCTGGTTCGACTCTTTATTCATCGAGAAGTTGCGGAGGCACTGCAAACTGTATACTATGCTTTGGAAACAGGATTTAAACATGCAAACGCCCTTTGCGACGAAGTGCGAAACAGCGACATCCTCGCCATTGCACCGGTATTCGTCGATATCGACAAAGTACAACAATGGTTAAACCGTCAACCAGTCACCCAAATACACCGCATGAACCCCACATCACTTAAAAAACCGAAATACCTCCTCAAAATTCAAACGGTGGCACCCCATGCGTGTTGGTATATCGACACGGCGTTTTTAATGAGTAAGAATGATGAACAAGGTCAATCTGTCTCGTTTGTCGAGGATGGTGTGACCGCCGAATCTTTGCGGCAAGAATTGGCAGCGGCGCGCGATCGGAATGACCGGCGGCGTATGCAAGATTTGGAAGAAGATTTAGAGGCATTGCGCTTGATGCAATCCTGTATTTTCGTTTGTATCGACGGCTTCAGTCGTTATCTGTGGGTGCGGGTTATTCAAGGCCCACCCACCGCCGACACAAGCAGAGCCGCCCTGCAAAGTATACTGAACGAAGTTTTTCCAAGCGACATGATGGAGAGCCGCAGGTCGGCAGCACCGCCTTCGCATGGACCGCAGGCGATCCGAGTTGATGCTGGACGGGAATTTCAAGGTTCTTTCAAACAATTCGTAGAACAATTGGCAGTGCATCCGCCCTTGCGCATTGACGGCCTCGCTTTACGTACGCAATTATACGTGGCGGAAACGGCCGATCATCGAAGTCAGGCGATTGTCGAAAGAGTTATTCGTACCATCAAAACAAAATTCTATCGCTACATAACCGTGAACTACCCCACTCGGCAGGAGGTGATGGCTCTCGCGCGACGGCCGCATGACTGGCACGCCATTCTGAATACCATCGTGACAAACCTTAACGCGACAAAACATACCGCCACGGGGCAGACGCCCACTGCGCGCCTGCAACTCAGCGGCGCTGCACTAGAAGAAGCGGGGGCAAAAGCGTTTTGGGAAAACGCCGAGGGTCTTGCACAATTCATGAGTATTGCACCGCGGGAGATTCGCGCCATAGATGGTGACATTGTCGTCAAAAGACCGGGTGACTGCGTGCGGTACCGTTTACCTGAGAATACCTTCAAAAAAGGCACCACACCACGATTTTCAAAAGATGTTTGTCGTGTGGTCAGGACCAAGGGGTACCGCTACATTCTTGCCAAAGAAGACAATTTAACAGCTTGGGATCGACTCATCAACAATGCGGTGGAGCGTGAAAGGTATGAAGTGGATTTTGGGTCTGGACATCCACACAAATTTGCCTATCATGATCTGTTGAAAGTTGATTGCGCAGTGAGTAACAACCAGCGGCCCTCTGCCAAAAGCCGCGATTTAAATGCCGCCCTGCAAAGTGCACCTACGGATTTTGTGATCCATCGCCCTGCGGCAGACCAGCCGGGTCTACCCCCGCCCCGTTCCTTCCGCATTCACGACCGTATCGACGTAGACGCAGACCATGCATTGCGGCAGATCTCCATAGCCAAGTTACCCGACGGCATGCGTTTAAATCCAAGGGAAGTGTTGAAAAATGGCGTGTTTGCTTATTCAGCAGACTTCAACCCTGATAACAGGGAACGGGTGAAACGCATCAACAGCAATGTCTCTGCCGCAACACTTGAAAAGATTTTCCAGCGAGGGACGTTCATACAGTCAGCCTTTCGAGATAACTATGACGGTAAGTTTAAATTCAAAATGGCGGTGCTACCTGATTACGCATACGAACCAGCAGGGCTGGAATGGGATTTAACCGTCTTCGAAATTCAAAACCCTGTTGAATGCATAATAGGATATTATCGTATAGCGCTTGCGGACGGCGATGCCGCCAAAACAGTGAAAAAACCAATCCGATATAAAAGAGATTCCTACGAACTTGACTTGTTCCGGTGGATCCTGCAAGAACTCAACCAAGGAGGTTTTTACGAATCTGTGATAACATATCAGCAGTACCGCAACCGCCAACGCGTATTCCTCGATGAAAACCTCCCCGTCGGGGAAGACCCGCAAGTGGTGAAGGCGCCCCCGCCCCCGCCGCCATTTACGCCCAGTCAACCAATGCTAAGTCTGCGCACATAGTACAAATGAAAATCTTGTGGTACCTTCATTCTACCGGCAATATATGCTTTGACGTCTTGGTCCGGCTCCGGCGGTACCGCCGCTTCTGTTACCTACTACCATGTCTCTACCTTTCAGCCTGTTCCTATATCCAACACGGCACACGCCATTATCATGGCACACAATAATTTGAAACAGAGAATCAATCACTTCCCGATTTCGCATTCTTAAAACCGCCCAATACTCCTCGTCGACGACTACAGTATATGGTCGTCGCCGTTTTTCCCTTATGGTGTTTAAAAAGTGTGACGATGCCGCCATCGACTACGGTTGTGAAGTCGTCGCCGTTTTCGTCTACGACCATGAATAATTTCTGTTACCCACTACCATGTCTCTACCCTTCAGTCTCTTAATTCAACACGGCATGCGCGATTATCATGGCACACAATAATTTGAAACAGAGAATCAATCACTTCCCGATTTCGCATTC
>NW_022158453.1:0-12459 GCF_006535985.1 Synchytrium microbalum | reverse complement strand
GATCGCTCTTCCATTCTGATGTGGCTGTATTGAAGTTTTGCTGCAACGTTGTACTAACCAATTTTTTTTCTGAGTTTTCATAGCTCTGTTATAGGAATTTGTACAGATGAAGTGGCAGAACGGGCAGCAGAGTACCAGCATCCAATTCTTCCGCCGCAAAGTTGTGATGGCTCTATTCTCCGATCCTTGATAGCTCAGAAGCCTTGCCTAAAGTTGGATTGACTTGCAGTCTAGTGGTGTGTCGGAAATTGAAGTCTTGTATAATGTTTGATGTAGAGCATCAATTCTGGTATGATTGAGTCTGGGCTGGTTGCTTTGTAAGATCATTGCGATTCTTCTAATCGGCATTTTTCGGTTGATAGAACCTGGATCGTGAGCAAAGGGACGAAAGCAACAAGCTACATGATTGATTGCTTCTCTTATGGAAGAAGTTGTTTTCTTATACCGGTCATTCTGTATGTGCCTGTGCTTCTATTACCGACACTTTGCATGCAGCACCAACAAACCTGTCTTTTGTATTGTAAAATTTCGAGCGATTACCACTTGGAGTGCCAAAATCTCTAACAACTAATGCACCACCGTCGAAACCCCTGCTTAAAAAGATAGGCTCGGTGTGTGGGACCGAAGGGACATCTGCTTATGTCAAGTGTGGGATGAGGAGTTGTTAGATACGGTGTTTGAGGATGAGCAGTGTATGTGGGCGGGCGCTGTTGCATTATTGGTGCATAAAGTGGCGTTTTCGATGTCCTCAATACCACGGTCTATCTCACAAAAACCTATCCTATGTGTCTGAAATTCACACCTGAAACAAAACCAACTCACAGCAGCTATCGCTCACATGTGGTATTTGTAATAGCATTATGAAAAAAGTTTGTATGTAAGGGTAATAGAGGGATAGTAAAAGCAACAAGACTAACTAGATATAAAACTCCAACGTTTGCTTCCTCTTCATCACAACAGTTTCAATATTATAACACGTTCCAGAATTTCCTCAAGACTAGATTCTCTTCACCATTGGTATACATATTTCGTGCCCTCCCACCAAGCTAGACCTCAATCAATCTTTTGGTGGCGGCGGAGGAGACACAGGCCTCCCATCATCCTTCTCAGGCAACGGCGGCGACATGGGCCTCTTAACCTCCCTCCTCGCAACAGGTTTCTTTGCCGCCGCACCAGTCCTCACACCCATCATCTTGCTAAACGACTGTGGCACAATCACAATCCTTCCTGATGGCGATATCGGGCGTTCCATAACATCGTCCTTGTCTGGTACAGGTGGCGACTCTGGTCTTTCTCCCCGTATTATAGGCTCAGTGGGTGATGCAGGACGTGCAGGAATCAGGGATGTGTGTTCAGTTGTTTCAAGTTCGGGTGGTGACATTTCGCTGCTTGTTATTATGGTCGGGGCTGTTATGGTGGTGGTTATTGGGGGTGGGAGGTATATGGATTTGGATATTGTCGTGACGTGTTTGATTATTGGGTGGTCGGGGACTTTTACTGGGGATGTTGTGTCTACTGTTATTACATGGTCCCGGTTGGATGATGCAGATACAGTGTGTTCGGTAACAGCCTCCATTTTACTACTAGTGGACGGTTGCTGTTCCACTATGTGAATAGACTCTGGTCGAGCAACAGGCTGGTCAATCATTCGAACAGATTTCTGTTTCATCACTGCTGTCTTATCCGACGACACCACTATTACTTCATCTTGTTCGGCAGCAGCTGCTACTACCGGTAAAGCAGCAGCATCATTATTATTAACTATGATTTCCACATCTTTTGTATTATCTATGGGTATAACAGAAGCTGTGGGGGTATCAGAAGTATGGTTTACAGTATCAAATTCTTCATCATCACTACTTTCACCAGCACTAAATGACGATGATAACGGTGATGGCCTCCTAACAGGTGATGTAGGAGGCGGTGATGGACTAGTCGACATAACAGCTGGAGGCACAACAAGACTATTACGATTCCGTATGGAGTTCTTGTTTCGGGGACGGTTTATGCCTGGTGCTGTAGATACTTCCAGTCCTGAAGGTGGGTATGATGAACGGTTTCTACTTGATCGTGATGACGATGAGGACGATGGAGTTGATGAGCGGCGTAGCACCTGTTGGGGTTGTGGCTCTACTATTGCATCTAATTCAGATGCATCGTCGGGGATTGGAGATGAAGCTTCATTCATCTTTTCGTAATATGCTTGTGGGAGTGCGTTATAGAGGGATGACGATGCTGGTGGTTGGAAGAAATACATGCTGCCACCTGTATTGTTGTACTGGTTGGTCGTAAACCCGAGCCAGTTGCCCGCTGCATCGTACCAGCCGGGCATGACAGGCGAGAATGCAGGGTTTTTAGATGGATGCTGGTCAGGCAATTGATCTAAACCTGGTGGTGGCGTTGACGGCAACGGGTGATTATTATTCATGCTCTTCATTTCCATTGCATTCATCATTCCCCCGACAGACTTGCGACCATCATATTTCTGGGCGGCAATCTCATCTGCTGGAGGTGCAGGTACAGGCTTATCGATATCCGTTGGCTGATACTCTGTCAGATAATTCGACTGGTAGTGGATATTCATCGATACTCGTTTGCCCTTGTTTTCCATTTCTTTGCGTGCAGCTTCGTCAGCAGCCCAGTGATAAAACCCTGTCTTGTTGTTGAGCTTTGCTTTTACATTGAAATCGGCTTCTGATAAGTGTGTGGGTTTAATTGTCACGTTGTAGACGTTGAGAGGGGCATCGAGTGGTGGTGGTTTTGGTTCCTTTGGTGGTGGAGTATCTCCTACAAGCACAGTGTGAGATTAAATGCGATTGGTTGACAAACATTCCTGGGACTGTGTATATACAGCATGCGGGACCATGTTTACTCACCATCGTCTCTATATGGTATAATGTTGTCTGGCTGCCTTTCCTTGTTCCGTCGTATAATCCAAGAGACCATTCCCAGCACAAACACTATGCAACGCAGGGGCAGATCAGCAAACCGTACTCACACCACACGGTTCAGAATCACTGATGATGTGCTTTTCTCTCATTCCGCATCAAACCAGCACAATCAACCGGACTTTGAAAACTGCGAAGTGAGCAATACTTACCACCAACGAAAATTAGAGCAGCAAAGATGACGCCAATAAGAGCACCACCAGTTAAGGGCGATGCACCTCCTCCTACACTCAAAGCAGTCGCAGAAGGACTTGACTGTATAAGAGCTTGTTGTGGGGAAGGCTATGTGTGGCAGTAATGGTGAAATTGTGAGAAATAAGGTTTGATGCACGATGAGGTGGATGTACAGAGACTAGTTACCGCGTCATTTGTAGGAGATAGTATCAGAGTTGTTTGAATAGGCGATGCAGAAGTAGGAGCTAATGCTATCGGAGATGCCACCACTAAGGGAGCAGCAGAAGCGAGAATTGCCGGTGCAGCAGATGGAGCTATTGGTGCTGGCGATGGAGCTATTATTGGCGAGGGAGCAGCAGGTGCTGCACTAGGGGGCGCTGCACTATTTGACGCCATCCTTGTCAGTTACTCGTCCCTCTCCCTTCCTCCACTTTTTCCGGTGGTTGTGTGTTTGGATGTTACACTTTTGTCATCACTCCCAAAAATAAGTGAGAACGCAATGTTTTCAATACCGGTCGCTCGCCTTTAAAAAGCATAGCCCCCATCGCATTACTTGCATCCTCCTCTGATACTCTAGCCACCCCTGCGCTCTTAAGAATGGATGGAGGGCACCAACTACTCTCATTTCGTTGTCTTGTCGCTATTCATGATATTCCTGATCGGTCTCAGTGTCGAGTTTGCTTTATTCATACCCTGGATACTGAATCAAAGTATCCTGCTGATTGTATTGAAGGTGGTTGGATATAACGGAGTTGGGGTTGGGATGTTCTTGAACTACGCTCTGGCAATTGTTACTGGTATAGTGCTTTCGTAGTGCTTGATATCATTCATTGAACTAAACCTGTGATGGATCTAGATCCTGGTAGAGTTCGGAAGGGCTGGTACTCTCATGATGCTCCACCAACGGAACCGAATGTTGGAACAGAGTAAGACGTCAAGTTTGACACCAGGAGATTCAAACGACTGACACCTTCTTGTTCTAGTGTATCAATCCAGGTATCGCAATCGATACAGCCTCCTAGGTTCTGCCAGTAAGTATTGCTCAAATCCCATGAAAACAAAACAAAGTACAAAAATGGCAAACACCCACATAACAGGTCTTGCCAGAACTACAAACCACCAAGAACGCATCACTGTAAAGATTGTCGGCGATGTGTCCTGAGAATGGACCATCATTGTCCTTGGACTAACAATTGTGTGGGCTTCCTCAATCATGCTCGTATGTCTAGTCCATGATTCGATTTTTTCGCTTGTTCCATTTTTGACCAGTATTTTCCTTTGCGCTTGTATAGACTTCTTACGCTTTCTAATATGGACTTCAATTGGCTGCTTGATGGTCGCTACGATCATAATATGGAGACTGGTTGAGATTGTATTGGCTATTGAGAAGGGAACTACCAAGGTAGCCGAAAGACTATCGATATCAGAACTCATGCTCCTCCTGTTACCATGGTTGTTCTCCTCTCTTCTTACACCCAACACCGTCTCTAAACAGGCAGGCGAATTCATCGCGACAGACATTGAAATCATCGTCATCGGCATGGACATTGTCATGCTCATGCCAATCGCATCCGTCGTATGGCTCCTCACATCCTCCCACCTATACTGGGCATGCACAAACCAAACCACAATCGAAGTATCGCATCGCAAAGAATCCAATTTCCTTGTCGGGACTCGTCTGAGAGGAGACAAGAATCCATATGATTTGGGGTTTAAGAGGAATGTGGTTCAAGTGTTTGGACATGTGTGGAAGTATTGGCTGGTACCGCCGTTTCCGTTGGGCAGGAAGGTGACTGTTGGTGATGGACACTCTTTCGAGTTTGTGGGGTCTGGGAAGGTGGATTTGTTGGGTGAGATTGTTAATGAGGAGAAGATGTTGTAAGTTATTTGGAGTGACAGGGTGTACATAGATGGAAGGAAGGTGATTGTATATGTATTTATCGTGTGGAACATAGAGGCCTGACACGCAACAGTCAAAGGCATCCGTCATCACGCCATATGGTTTTTTTGTTTTGAATTACCTTCAGGAAGGGCGCCATTTTCACTAAAGCACCGCTTTGGTTCAATTGTATGTGTACATATCATCCTGGAACCTACTTATCTAACGCACTTCCTTCTGAGACAATAGACGATGTGTGCTCACAATGGACCGTCAACCTTCATGTACGGATAGTTGTATGGACTTTCTGAATCCTCCTTGTGACGATGGAACAACGCAGCCGCTTTCTTGCTCATAGATGTTGACCACCATGATTTACGCAGACTTTATACACTGCTGGATACGGACTTCAACTGACTGTTTGATGGTCGCAACAGTCATAACATGGAGGGTTGTTGAGAATGTATTGGCTGCTGAGGAGGGAACTGCCAAGTATTTACACAAGTTCTGACACCGGCACTCATAATCATTTAAAAACGCACTCTGTTTTTGTCCTCCCCCAGAACAGACAGGCGGATTCATCGCATCAGCTGAAATAAAGTCATTGGAATGGACCAAAAGCTTCCGTCGTATGGCTCTCAACCTTCTCACCTATATTGGGCATGCACAACAAGCCAAAAAAAGCCCCGTAAATCATCGCTTCATACGCATTTTCTTGGTCGTGCGCGTCTAACAGACAGAAAGCTGTATTGCTCAAGGCTCAGGAAACTGTTGTTTCACTTTGGACGTGTGTGGTAGTACCGCTTGCGTGGGAGTAAGGTCATGGTTGGTGATGAATAGTGTTTCAACTTTGCGGGATCTGGGAAGGTGACTTGGTTGTGAGGGATTTTAATGAGGAACGGACGTGTAAGATATTGGAGTATGGAAGGGTTGCTGTATAAATGTGTAGTATGATGAGAAGTCTGACCCATGACAAGGAGGAGACATGACGTACCGGTGCATACTTGTTTTGCTTCACTCTAGAGGAGAAGAATATGAATTACGGTTTCCTCTTCATTTGAAAGTGTTAATAGCTTTTGTCCCATTGTTCTGGCATCACCCCCACTTTGGACGCAATTTCACTTTCAACAGTGTTGCAGAGGATGGAGGCGAGACGACACCTACAAAATTTAATCGATTTGGCGCGTATTAAAGCATTCGTTACGATTCAAATACAGCAAGATACGCTAAATCTCTAATTGCCATTTATTACACGTGTGGGATTTTCGTGTTACGATTCGAAACATTCAGGCTCCTGACGGAATTAGTTATACAGTATAAAGGGAGTAGTCATAAAGAATCGAAATATGCCTTACGAGAACCTGAAGTGTTTAAGAGTCCGTGTCGATGACGGTGTTGCTTGTAAGTGCTTGGTGGTTTCAAAAACAAGTTAACTAGTTTTGACCAACGGTTTTTTTTGCATAGACGTGATTATTCAGAATGGGTACGTTACAAGTTCTCTTACATCCTGCAGCCACTTTATATCTGGATGAGCTCTTCTTACTTCTCGTACTCGATTGACGAAGCTTGTGAAACTCATCAACCTCTTCACGAATCATAGTGCCATGAACATCTTCACCGCTGAGATGTATGGAGAAATGTCTAAAGTAACTATATCTGCTTATTTTGGAATGATTTGGACCATTTGCTCAACGTATTTCTTACATGATTACAGACCGTGGAGGAATTACAAAACGACACTAACGTCCGTGTTGTGGTGTTTATCTCTGCTACTCCTGGGTTCTTTATCGCTCATTTCGATGTGTGAGTTTCATGCTGACTCGGAGATTGTCGTATGAGAAGCTGTGGCTGCCAGAAACACATGGGTCAACTGACGTTCTCCGATTTTTTAGCTCTCTAATTTTGACATTCCCACCACCATCGCACACCAATGCTGCTGAAAGTACTGAGCTGGGTGCTTGGATGTTGAGTACGTGTAATTTTGTGGTGTCGCTTAAGTTCAAGATCCAAGATCGATTCCTACTTTTTTTGCAGTGTGTGAACGTCTACGAGCGATGCCAAAGGTCACTATTGCCGTCATTGAAGGTATGTCGTGGAACCCACCTCCCCTTCGAGAAAGATCAGGTTGCTGAAATCAAAACGTGTCTAGGAAGAGTTGGTGGTGGAGGCTCAGAATTTGCGGCTTCTTGTGATATGAGATTTGCAAGGTAAAAAAATCGAATGCAAACTGAATCTGTTTAATGAGTGAAGCTAACCTCGTTCCTTTGCATGTCATTAGCACTGCAGCCATCTTCAACCAGCCTGAGGTTGCTCTGGGAATGTACGTGTAGCACAGATATAGTCGTGTTCTCCATGTTGAAATTCATCTGATTTCTCTGACCAATTTTTTTAGCGTTCCTGGTGGATCAGCTAGTATGTTTTTCTCTCAAGCATGAATGCAAACACGCCCCTTCTAACACACAACTACAAACACAACAGTGACCCGTCTCCCCCGTCTCATCAACCGAAGCCGAGCTCTCGAAGTCATGCTTGGCTGTGACGATATCGATGCTCTCACCGCCGAGAAATGGGGATGGGTAAACCGAACTTTACAGCCCGCAGCTGTCCGAAACCATGCATACACTCTTGCAAAGAGGATTGCTAAGATGCCTGTTGGTGCTGTCGCTGCCTGCAAGGTACATTCCACGTATTTGCTATTCAATTTTGTTGCAGCATCTTGGATTGTCCTGACGCGAAACACAATGAACCTTTACATAGTCGGCAATCATCCGACAAGAAAAAGACGTTACTCAGGACCTTATTATCGATCAAAACATCTTCCAACGCACATTGGGAGATCCAGATGCAAAGAGATTGATGGATCGGTTTTTGAAGATGGGTGGGCAGACTGTTGCTGGAGAGTCGAGGTTGGGCGCTCTGGCTCTTGAGATTGCTGAGAAAGGAAGTCTCATTGGTGGATCAAAGTTGTAAAAGGAAGTATTGCTCAGGCAAAACACATTGTACTTGATAGTTTCTAAAAATACGTCAAGCCCCGCAGCTTGTCCAAGAAATGATTCCAAAGTTTAAGCATAAACCAGTCAGAATGCTTTGTACCGGCGGATTACTAAACAAGAGCCCACCAGCACCAGCAGTCATCTGTCACACATTTCCATCATGTAGAAAGGAGATCAAGGCTTCACTTTGGAGATTTGATCAGAGCGTAGTATCAGATTCAAACATTCAAAACAAAATCAAAACATTCAAACACCACAGATACAGAGCCCATGTACGATGTGAAAACAGACAAACCACAAATAACGCTCTGTCAAAGGACAGCGCCTTCCCAATCGCAAGGAGAAAAGCCATCCTCGACTACGTGTGTCGACTCGTAAGCAAGTCGAGAATGTACTACCACAATATTTTGTTCCTCTCCTTCTCACCCTAGTTGTTAGTCCGCTGCCGCAGCAAAAGGTTGCCAGTAAAACGTCGAAGTATACACGTCAGCTCAACAGACCAACTGTGCAAATAGGGTTTCCATCTCGGGTGTATTGCTATTAGCTATATGGTTCAGTACAGCATTGCAGCAAACGCATCACAGAACTGGTTTGTAGTTGAGCACTTGTCCCAAAAGACACCAGCACGTTGTCTCGACCAGCAGCCTTCGAGCCGTTCATATACATTGGTATCATTAACAAATTAACAAGGAGGATTAACAAATACTACGGTACAGTTCCCAGTTTGTCCTCCCATTGTTGAGGAAGTCAGCGAAAACGCATCAGAATCTAATATGCGACAAGATTGATGAGCAACGAGCAAATCCGCAATAGCAGCAAATAAACGAGCGTGATTACTTTCAAAAACACGTCCTAGTTGCTTAAAAACAATCATTTACCTCTCCACTAGTTACTTTCCCAACTTGAGTTCGCCAATGTTGATGAGGAGCATTCTACGACAGCTCCATCAAACAACAACCAGACAACGAATCACCCATCATAGGATAATACGGATGGCATCATCTAGCAACTTCTTATTAGGAGCTATTGATCAAGGAACATCATCAACTCGATTCATCGTGTTTGATCAAAACGGCAAGAATGTAGCTCACCATCAGACAGAGTTTCCACAGATTTATCCCAGAGCTGGGTATGAATTCTAGTTGATTTTCACGTAGACTATGTGTATGTATAAATATCTAATTTACTTCTCCCTCTCATTAGATGGGCAGAACATGATCCATTGGTCATTCTGGAGACCGTTACAAGATGTATTGAAAAGACATTTACCAAACTGGAAGCTCAAGGATATCATCGCTCTGATGTAAAAGGTAGTAAACTACTGTAATCTTGTCTGTTTGCTTCATCGCAACTCAATACTCAAGAACTTAAACACGTTCAGGAATTGGAATCACAAACCAACGCGAAACAACCGTTGTCTGGGACAAGAGAACTGGCAAACCATTACATAACGCCATAGGTAACTCAAATCTTTCATCTCTTTTATCATCAACCGTACTGAAACTCTGGAATAGTTTGGTTGGACGCCAGAACAGCACCAACAGTAGAAGCTCTCGCTGAAGCAACACCAAACGGCAAAACGGACTACTGGCAGCCTATATGTGGACTACCGCTCTCTACCTACTTTTCAGGTGTCAAGCTACGGTGGTTGTTGGATCATGTACCTCTTGTCGAATCTGCCATGAAGAATGAGACGCTCATGTTTGGAACTGTTGATTCGTGGCTTATATATGTACGTTGTGGTTCTCTGATGAGTGTTTCGATGATGGGTTGGCCTTGGGACTCACGTCGATTTTCGATTTTTTAGAATCTGACAGGTGGTGTAAATGGAGGAGTGCATGTTACCGATGTGACGAATGCTAGCAGGACTATGCTCATGTCACTAAAGACTCTTGATTGGGATGATAGTATATGCAGGTAGGTTGTGCTTCTGATGGGATGGGATTTCCTAGCCACCACTTGTTGGATGTATGGGATGTTTCAGGTCATTTTTTTTTGCCGCGTTTCACCTTCTCACCACATTAGATTCTTTGGAATATCGAAATCCATACTGCCAAAGATCGTGTCATCTGCTGAAGTATACGGTGTCATGGCATCAGGTCCTTTGAAGGGTGTTCCGGTTGGTGGGGTAAGCAACAGCTCAAGCTGCGATGTTGCACAGTTTTTTCGTCATCAATTCCTTGCCTCACACGATTCTTATTTATCAACGGACAGTGCCTGGGTGATCAGCAAGCAGCCCTAGTAGGCCAACGCTGCTTCGAAATTGGACAGGTGAAAAATACCTACGGAACAGGATGTTTCATGCTCTTCAACACAGGCTCAACACCCGTCATATCACGAAACGGACTCCTCACAACGGTTGGATATCAACTTGGGAAAGACTCTCCTGTAATCTACGCGCTAGAAGGATCGATACAAATTGCAGGAGCAGCCATCAAATGGTTGAGGGACAATCTGGGCATTATCAAAGAGTCTGCTGAGATTAATGAGTTGGCTGGAGAGGTTGAAGATACTGCTGGAGTGTATTTCGTGCCTGCTTTTGGAGGGTTGTTTGCTCCTTATTGGAGGGATGATGCTCGTGGGTATGTACTGAGTTGTGTTGATGTTGACAAATGCTATTTTTCTTTCACGCTTTTTCAGGTATTCCTTTTTCTCTCTATTTGCTAACCATTTCACAAAAACCACGAATTACCTTGTTAGAACCATAGTAGGATTGACGCAATACTCGACCAAGCAACATTTGGCTCGTGCTACGTTGGAAGCCATGTGTTTTCAGTCTCGAGAGGTCAGTGTGGCGCAAATTACCAGCACTCATCGCTTTTATTCACCACTCTCCCTTCCATTTAGGTGATTGATGCAATGAATGAAGACTCAGGACAAGACCTGAAACTACTCAAAGTGGATGGTGGTGCTTCGAATTCGGACATATGTATGCAGATACAAGCTGATCTGCTTGGAATACCTGTTGGTAAAAACGGTTGTTGTGCAAACATTTCATAGTTTTTTCGCCTGTAATGATCGCCTTCCCTTCGTGCACTGAACACATTCCTACATTATAGAAAGGCCAAAAATGAGGGAATCCACAGCGCTGGGAGCTGCGATCGCTGCTGGTTTGGCAGTCAAATTGTGGAAGAGTATAGATGATGTTGTCATGAGTGATGGAAGTGATTTGTTTATGCCAAAGATCTCATCTGAAGGTATTAGTAAATTTCTGGGGGGTTTTTGCAGTTGACGAAGACCAACCCGTTTCATTCTGCAAACAACTTAGAACGAGAAACAAGATTAGCAGAATGGAAGAAGGCCGTCTCGAAGAGTCTTGGTTGGGCAACGAGATAACAAATGGTTGTACGTCTATCTCGTTTTATATATATGGTGGTACCTCTTCTTTCTTGGTGTGCTGCTTTTTCAAGACGACGAATACGATTTCGTACCTCTCACGCACCAAGCAAGGGTCGATACAAAGTGGAAGAGCAGCAATCATTTTTGGGAGATTTCAAGAGAATAACGAGTTGGCTGTGTGATTGCTACCGCTGGAGGGTACATCGTACCTGATTCCTGATCTGAGGGATTGGTTTGTGTCTTATTGAACGGATTATGCGACAGAATGAGACAGTGACTGTGCGTGAGTGGTGTTGATAAAGATACTCATACTGCGATGGCAAGGTTTCTTTTTTGGCTCCACGAGATTTGTTTCAAACCCGCACAAACTTTTTCGACACAATACTCTTGGCTTGTGTTGCTCTGGAAGCACAGCTTTTTTCCAAGTAAGAAAGGGCGATAATGCAGAAACAAAAGCAGCCACATTTTAGACTCACACTTTAACACCTTCTCCCATATAGGTTCCTGATGACAGGAATGAACACCCAGGACGAGTTCTGAAATTGCTCGAAGTGGCAGAGGGAGCTTTGAATGCGTATATATGCTTGTGGATATAAGATTGCCAAATAAATGTGTTTTCAATCACGCGGAAGGTCAGTGTCGAAAAAATGATGAAACAAGACTTTGTGATTTCACCATTTACACTCTATCCATTCCTTAGATGACTAATGCCACGAAACAGAATTTACGTCAAAACCTGAAACTACTCGAACCGGATTGGTGATACTTATTCAGTGATGTTTCGGCTTGGGGTTGCTGATGAGAAGGCGAATGTTCTTGTTTGCCGACGACATTCGCATGAGTTGGTGCATGTTCCACATTTTGTTGCGCCTTTCACCTCTAACAACAAAAAAATGAGGGTAAAAAACCTGCAAAAAGTGTTGGATTCCCAGGTAAAGAACCCAAGACTTTTTCACAACACAAGGTGGAATTCAGGAGGACCTAGTCTTTTGCTCGCTAAACGGCGACCTCAGTAGCTCGTTGAATTCTGAAATTTATTGTGGAGTTTGCGGTTAATAACCAAGGAGGGGAGGTCCCTCGAAGAAATCTTGAGGAAACCGAGAGTTGTGGATGAGTGGCAAACCGC
>NW_022158452.1:0-12462 GCF_006535985.1 Synchytrium microbalum | reverse complement strand
CCCTACCCCTACCCCTACCCCTTACCCCGCTCCTTATCCTTACCCTCTATCCCTGTTTCTATCCCCTACCTCTATCCCTACCCCTACTCTCCTCCCTACTCTTACCTCTTTTCCATTCTATCCCCTAGCTCTATCCTACCGTGCTCCTCCCCCCCCCCCCCCATCCCTTCCATGTCTGTTCCTGCCCCTACCCCCATATCTGTGCCTTCGCTTACCCCCTACCTCCTATGCCTACCTTGCCCCTAGCCTTACCCCTATCTCTAGAAAATGTGATGGTTCACTAGGAAGAAACGGTCTAAGCCGAGAATGAGTGTTCGGATTGTGTGTCTTGAATGGTCCAAACGTGAATGCATTGTCATTGTAACATAACGGGACAGAATCATTTATTATAATGTAAAAGTGGTAGTTACTGTTATTATAATGAACAGAGGACCAGTAGTATCACTGCACTTTGTCTACTGTGTCTTTGCGGCTTTCTGCAAACATGTTCTCGAGGCGTTTCATTTGCTGTTCTAAATCAGTCATTTTTTTCAAGACGCTTCCACTCATTGTGACCAATTTATCGGATTCGACAGCAGGCGGTGTGAATCTCTTCAATCGTTCCAATTCTGTACTCATGACCTTTACGCTATCTGCAATCTCTTGTAGTTGTAATCCTTCATCAATGGGTATTCGATCTACTGGTATCTCGTAGTATATGTACTTTGGGAAATAGCTCGGGCTTTTTTTCAACCATGGCATCAATGTTAAAACCTAAACAAAATTGAATTCGTCAATCTGTCCATTTTGTCCCCAAAAACTGAGGCTTACAACGCATTCGATTTCCAAGCAGACATAAGCAATGTCGTCGATCAGAATGGACGAGTCACCGGTTGCTTGCAAGGTGGCAAAGAGGGTGTTCAAGACGGCAATGACCACGCTATTTGGAAGAGTTTGATCTTAGTCCCGTTCGAATGCGATGAAGACAAGACGATTGACTGACTTTAATATCATGACAGTCATAATGATTTGGTAGACGGCATGAAGGGAGGTAGTAAACCAGTCCGAGTTGTGAGCTTGCAAGGCACTCATGTCTCCAAAAGTGGCGTAAAAAATGGACCTACAAAGTGTTGTGAGTGCAAGGCCTATTCTTTCAGGGACCTACTTGCGCATCATACCTCAATGAAGTTAGATACATTCCAAATTGATTCGAGTCAATTCCAAGGTCATCCAAAATTGAGGACGATTGCAGCAATACAAAAAAGGCATTCGAAAACGCCAAAACAGTAATCACAATTATAGCCTAATTCAGAAAGGAAAAAATCTTACCACTTTTGCAAATCTAACACAATGGCTGTATCATGAAACTTACTATTACAGGAAAAGCTTGTGCAATTACTCGAAACGTCGACGACACAATGCTGCCAAAAAACGGCATCAATCTGGAATAGGCTAAGACCTTGAAGTACCACAAGAGAACAATGATAGTCCACCATCTCAACATTGAAGCATTCTCCCCCAGGTCCGTGCTGAGCTCCAAAGCGGTTGCACTCAATCCAGATATTGTGGCGACAAAATCCAAGACACCAAACACTCGCCGCCAGTATTGAAACCTTATCTTCCAAATCAATACGATGCAGTATGCGAGATTCAACACAACCACGACCAAGAATGCGAGCAGGAATCCTTGAGATGGTGCCGATGATTGTTGTAAAGCTGCCGCCAAGAAGACGACTCCACTCACGTCCACCAAAGCGCGAAGTCCGTAAATCGGCCAATATCTTTCGAGATGGAAGAATTCGTCAGTCTAATATTAAAACATACTGTGCGAGCGGAGAATAGTACTTTTGCCATTCAGTTAGGACTAGAGCTTCCCGTTCAAATTTTCCCAACAAGTCAAGATTATTATTGTTGACCATGGTCATAAATGGTGACTAGAGAAATCATAATGGGATCAGATCGACGGACTGGATGACATACTCCGAGAGCAAGACTTTACTGACCAGATCGTTAACCCCATCTCCATATTCCAAGAGTCCCACGAACGGTACAACAAACCGATGCGATGGAATGTCACCAGTCAACAGTATACCGTCAAAATAATGAGCCAAAACAACAAACACACTCCAAATTCTACTCAGCCAAGTCTCCGTGATTAAAGCGCCTTCCCCATCCGCAACCATCCTGAGGTTCATGGATCTTGGATACTTGCGGTCGAACGGTATCGTTGAAAGTCGAATCAATGTGAGCTTCCTCAAAAGATCCATAATATTACTTCGATATTCCGAAAGGGTCCCATTGCTTAGTCTGACAATCGTCTTGCTCAGGAATTCAGTGTAGGTGTAGCACTAAAAATTACGGGATTGAGTTTGAGTTCGTAGCATTTCCACTGACAGAGGTCGCCACTCACGGTAGGGTCCTTTATAATGTCATGCTTGATTTGCTCTACAATTACACACACTAACTCAGTAAAGTGTCCATTCATGGCAAAGGTTAATGGGTCCTCCTCAACTGCCAAAAGTGGTTGGACATTCACGGGAGTCTCGTATTTTTCTGACAGTTTGAATCCAGGCATCTCTATAAGAAACTGACGTTTATCAGAACAAGCAATATGTAACATGCTACATGTTACAATTCACCATTTGTAACACGATATGCATAGGCGGGCATTTGAAAAGCACCCTTTCTCGCCACCTCGATGAAACTATCCATATCATCTCGATACAGTTCCATCAACCAATACAGGCATGACTTTCCGCCTCTATACAGATTCCCTACACGCTGTACGGTTGAAATGCGGTGATTTCAGTAGGATTTTTGAGCATCAAAATATTCACATCACGTACATTACAATAGGCAGGCTCCATAATTAACTTCAGTATCTCTTTCGCGTATTTTTCACCAATATGGCGGTAATCCAAATGTGATTTCAAAAATTTGATAACGGCTAGAAACATCCAGAGATTTTGATCAAATTTCCTCGAATTCGCTTCCATGCGATAAAATGTCCTTTCGAATGTTGCATCTGACGGAAAATGGCAGGGTGAGATGTGTTCTTCTAATACAACTAGAGAATGTACCTACCGCTCTTACAAAGTCCATCAATGACGATTTCACCCCGACAATCGACAAGCTTCGAATCCAGAAGCTCAGATGGGAAATCGCGGCCAGTTGCAAACCCCATATAGTGAAGATTAAGAGACGGCCAATCCAAAACCTTAAAAACCAGAGTCAAATTTAAAAATACGCGAGAAGGAAATGAGCAGCCTTACGTAAACGAGATACCGATCGACCACGATCAAATATCCATTGTGAAACCGACTCGCGTAATAGCGCGATAAATACCACGGGAGGTCCTCCCTGTTTACAGCGACCTGAAGTGGACGACTTGTGCCGGATTTCAGCTGTTCTAAATCCACAGACCAAGTTGTGACAGAAGTTGCGTTTGGATTAATTGTCGCAAGCGTAACGGCACTCATCACAGAAGGAGGTCCAATAGTCACATTTGGGCCTATGTATGAGTCCGATTTCAAATCTATCCAGATTTTCCCATCAGTCCACCCATTATGCTCAAATGGTGTGAACTCATCCCAATTCGTCATTTCAGTGTGCATCTTGAAAACAAGGTACATGCTCACTTGGGGAACAAAGATGGCATTTTTGATTTCCCATGCTTCGTGATGTATTTCGTCTCGAGGAAGAGGAATTGCCATAATTTGATAGAGTTCAAGTGCATTTCCTTCTATATCGTTGACACCGACAACACGGCCTCGGCTCCATTCCAGCGGAGCTGCCTTGAATTTAATTTTAAACATCAAAAGCTCATTCCTTGACGTGTGGCAAGCAACTACGTTTCCATCTGTTGATATACACTGGAAAGAGATATCCTTAACGGTAATCTTCTCCCACAAGTCCTGCGAGTGGGACATATCCACCTCACCATAATTGTCAACTGTAAGTGAAGGTCCATAGTACAAGTCTCCGTTCCATATCATAAGATCCTCGTTACGAAACGCCTTTCCCCATATCAGCTTTTCATTCCAAAATTCATATGGATAGGTACGTGCGATGGGCCACACATTATCAGGTGTTGGTAGTTTATAGTCCGGAGATTGCATCAATGTCGATTTCCTGTTGTCAGAGGCCCGGTCAGCGTCGAAATCAGCGCCAGTCAGACGGTTTCGGTTTGACACCAAAATCTGAGATGGATACTGAGCCAGACACGCTCGTGTTTGCACATCATACAGACCACCAGAAATATATGGACTATCACGATCCTTCTGGTCCCAAATTATCACGATTGAGGTTGAGGATGATTCGTGTTTCGGTTGGTCCTCCCTTTCAGTAATTGTCATCAAAAAACCAACATCATGATCAAAAGTAAAGACACGGGTAGGAGATACTGGCCTTCCCACTACAAACAGCAGACCAGGGCTAGTAACAAAGAGGTTTCAACACCTAGCTCGTACAGTCCACAATTATGCATAAACTTACATAACAATAGACCTTTTGAGTTCCACGGGTCCCAAGCAACACCAATAGGCTGTTGTCTGCAAAACCCCAGTCAAGGCTACCTATGACTGAGACCAAACGAGCCGAGAGTTTATCTTTAAATTTGAGTCTTCCCATATCATATAATAAGACAGGCTTTGAGTAATGGTGAGTGTAAAGGGATTGAGTGGGTGTTTTTCCGAGGATAGCCAATTCATTTATAAGCGATTTACCTGTGATGGAGCCATCCAGAATTTGAGTTGAAGGTGGATACTTTGCTCAGTCCAACTTAGTGCTTCAAAGAAAAGGAAGCACATTGGAATCCTATCATGCCTTAGGTATGCCAACGGATTCTGCAAATCTACGGACGGACCCTTCCATTCCGTAGGCATGTCACTACGTATCCAATGGTTGGCTTGGTAAAGTCTTCCCTGCTCTGCGTTGAAATGGTGGGTGCCATTGTCTGTACTGTCTTGACTAACAGTCAGGCCGAGGACAGACTCGAATTCCTCTAGTAAGCCGAGTGGATGAAAGTCAGTAGCTGACAAAGCTTGTTGAATCTAACTCATATAGCTACGTTGTCTAGCAAAGAACTTTGGGTTTGGCAATATCGGCTTGACAGGGCTTGTGTCGTTCAATACAGGGTTCGGATCGCTTTCCACTTGAATTGTATCGAGCGAAAGCCAACTAGAGCCGTCCTCCGACAGCTTATCTGACACGGAACTGGGCATGTGTGAACCGTGGAAGTTTGGCACCGTCGAAATCGTAGGCCGCCTGTTATGAGGCTTTGATGGTCGCTCAGCACTGCAGCCAACAGCCAACCCAACAGCAACACCCATGTCACAAGGACAACAAAACGTACGAAAGAAACGATTATATAGATTCACGCGGCAAGTACCATGTCGATGGAAGTGGAAGCGTGCTCAAGTTCACTCCTTTTTGAAAAATGCAAACACCAACAAAACGGACGGAACATCCATCCACAAGTTGAACTCGCTCCCGCGACCGAATTGGACAACTTTTACAATGAGATCATGTTGGTTATGTTGCTTTCTGCGTGTATATGTGTGTGCGTCTCAGGATACAAAGGTTTACACTACAATCGCTCAAACCACAACTATTTGAGCTCGTTTCTAATCCAACGTGTCAACTCCAAGATCTTCCATCCTATCACTATGCTCAACTTGCGACATGCTATACGTTGCTGGTGGTGCTATTGATGACATCGTCCCACCTATATCACTGGTTGTCATTGATGGTCCATTTTCAACTGTCGAAGCAGTATTCGTGGAGTCAGTATTCGTGGAGTCGGTAGACATGTTTGATAGTACAGCTGTGGGTCCTCCTAAATCATTCAACCCTGCTGCTGTTGATGCTGTTGTTGATGATGATGTTGCTGGAGGTGGCGATTGAGGTTCACCGGCTTGTGCAAGACTCTTGGTTTGAGGGAATCCTGCTTCATACTCTTCCCGACTTTTTGGTTTTCGTACAAAAATGTCTAATATACCACCAATTTCTAGAACAAAAGGTAGATATGTATGTGAGCAAAAAAAAACGATTCGGAAGAGGACGCTAATTACATCATGACTCTGTGCTTCTTGTGTTCCTTGCACATAGTCTCTATATGTAACTTACTACCCCTCGTTATGACGTGGAGTGCAGCTTCTTATGCGTGGCTGGTGCTAGATGTGCCGGATGGGAGTGTTGTTGTTACTGGGTATGTCTGATCCGTGAGGATATCCATTTCAAGTTTCTGACCTACGTTTGTTTGCTGTTGGGGAAAAGAAGTATAGAAGAGCAGACTTACTGGAAGGTCTAACGGAAATGTTTCCGTATGCGGGGCTGACGCTGGTTGTTGTGGTTGTTATTCAAGATACCGCAAAGAGGTATGCTGGGTTGGGTTGGGTTGGTCTTGCAGTAGGCTTTGGACGTCCTCGATTGTTGAAAGACACATTTTCTTTGAGGTCTTTTTTTGTGCTTACACTCTCCTCTCATATAGGACAGTGAAACGAATCACACTCCTCCAAGATGGCAAAGACTTTGTCCCCGATTCTCCTAATGTGATATCGCCATTCAGACGAGTGTATGCTGTTAGTGAGTTTACTAAATCGATGGTTGTTCCTAATGGTATGTGTGGTGTGCAAAAAAATTCCACATTCTATATCACCTCTACAAAACAATACGATCTTATACCATGCACCACAAATGCAGGTCTTAATGAGGGATGTGAGTGTGTGTTTTATAATGTTTGTGCTGATTGTAATAATGTATAAGACATGGCCAGTTATGAGAAAGCTTGCTTGATCACAGCTGTTTCTAGAGTGAATTTGGGAGGTGCTCGAGCAGAAAACACTATGTCAGAGTTTCTGAAACTGGTCAGCTTCAGTCTTCCTGGACCACTTGAATGTACATCTGCCGATTGTGGTGTATTTTCGAAATCTCGACAGAGTCTGATGGTTGGATTACTTGAGGAAGTCAATGTTAGGGCTAGTCTGCACCTGTTGCAACCAGACCAGCCCATCCCAACAAACAAAGATATAGTCAAAGACGTTGAATTTTGTACGGGTAGATGGAGCCATGGTACTTTCGGATTGCTACAATCGTTACATCAAAGTGAACGCGAATATTTAGCTTCGCTTGTAAAGGAGGACGACAATCTATACCTGAACAGCAGCTGGAAGGATGTTATCTCAAACTGGACTCGACAGGAGCTTATAGACACTGTAAGATATGTCATGAATGCAGGTGCTTCTCACTCCGACCCGTGGGGTAAAGAAATTCTCAACCAACTCGTAAATGAATGGACTGGTGAGGCTGAAGAAGCCCAAATTGAACCGGAATTGCTTTGGAAGGCAACCAATCGAGCTCCGGGAGCTTTGGCAAATGTGCTACAGTACAGCCAAGAGTATCTGAAAGGGAAAAAAATTGATCTAAACAGTATGAATGAAGGTAGCAGATCGACTCTTGCTAATGAAATGCTGAAACTGTATGCTGCATATCGTACGGCTGCGTTCACTTTGGAGTTGTTGGACACTGGAAAGGCTGATCTAGTAGTGGCAGGGTACTCTCGTTCCTCCCTCAGTGGCTGTCTGTTGTTGGCACAATGCAAGGATGCGGTTAATGCTTATATGGATCAGCATGCGCGGCATTTAGGTATTCATCCACGCTTTATCTGTAGTTTTTGTTGTAATTGGCCTTGTACGCTGACTTTGCTCTTCAAAAACAGGTGATAAAGGCGCTTTCTCGATCAAGAAACAGTTCTATTGGATACGAGCTGTTGGGAAACGGCTCAGTGAGGTGAAAGTCTTTTGTGGAATAAAAAGTAGAACTGGACTCTCACATTGACAAATGTAGGCTCTGCTATCGCTGATGATGACAGTTCTTTTAGGATTAGGTCCACTAGCCTCTCTGACTGCTTCACGTCGCATCTTGACCTTCTCTGGTACTTTTTTTGTACAAGACGTGCCTTGTATTGATGATGTAGTCCGTGAATTTAGAGCCTATTCAGTCACTGCTGAGCGTGATGAGTGGTGGGTTGTAATATCCATGCAGAATCCCTTCATCACGGCCATATCAACCCTTCTATCCGCTGCAATTCAACTCGTATCTGTCTGGATCGTTTGGATATACACTCAAGATCAGCACAAAAACACTGGCCCCGCCATCGACTTTCTATGCTCTCATCAATCTCTTATAATTTACCTGCAGGCTGCTTTATGTATTGGTGGAGGTCTGGCTCTTGTCTTAAGCAACCAAAAGACCATTAGACTAGGCGCTTACGAACCGAGAGTGAAGCCGAACGTAGATCCGGGGATGAAGGCTACACTGTATGAGCTTGTGTTTTGTCTATTCTCGGCAGGAATTGCTTCTTGGTTTATAGTGAATGCAGTGGAAAAGGTTTATTTGCAGGTACGGAATTGTGCCTATTTACTGCCATTTCTATGTCCTGACATGTTGTTACGTCTTAGACTACCGTTAAAGCTGCTGCTTTATTGTTATGGATTAGCGGTGAACTTTTAAATGAACATAGAAGAGGCGGTAGAGGCTTTGTAAGTCATGAAGTAGTGGCTTACTTGTTGGTGACATTCAGCGTCTATTTTGGAGTTAGCTGCTAGAACTTCTGTAGTGTCTACAGCAGCATACATCTATTTTCTATCAATACCCGTTTACCAACTTCTTCTTTTCTGCACATTTGGTTGTTTTCGCTTTGGAGTTTTCGAAGTAGTCTGAAGGCTTTTGTTTTTGAACTTGGATCCTCTGTTTCAATCGAATCTGTGTTATTATTTGTTGAGTCTTGCTTCGTGCTGTTTGTCATCACCGAGAAGCAGTTCAAAGAAGCAAGTGATTGTTGGTGATGCTGATTTTTACTACTTGATGATTCCATTCTTATACTGTTACTTCTTTCATTTCTCTCTTCAATCAAAGAATGTTTTCCCATCCTAGTTGACTAACGTCGATGGATTTCTCTCAACACTGCTTCAATTCATCGTATCTCCTGAATCTGATCCTACTGTCAGACATGCTGGTTCTTGCTCATCATTATCATCATGCTGCTGTGATTGCACTTGGTATCTTCTGCTCATCCTACACCATCTATTAGCTGCAATCTTCAAGAATCAAATCAATGGAAGATGGGGTAGATGCATCTGAAGGTCAACTCATCGGCCCGCATGATACCGTCATTGTAAAGCAAAACATCCTACAGGCAATCGTACAGGCTCCTCACATCATCAGGTGAAAGGAGGGCAGCTTGTCTGTTGGTGAATCTTTCAACACCGTTTGACACGATCATCCTATATTATAGGGTGCAATTGTCTACCTGCTTGGCCAGCATGCTCGGCGTAGACTATCCTAAGAAATGGCCCGAGTATCTGCCAAGTATTGACACTCTTCTCAGATCAAATGTCAGAGAAACGATATTAGGTGGTCTCATTTGTTTGCAGGAACTCGTCAAGTCTACCAGTGAGCTCTTAATTTTACATCCATTATGTATTGTGTAATGACGACATTCAAAAACAGGTGGAAGACACTGGAAAAGGAGGACCACTGAGTAAAATCATCAAAACCACATTCCCGACTCTATTAGCTATCGCCAATCCTCTAGTAGCTCAAGATACAGAAGCTGCTGAAATGCTGAAAATCATATTGAAAAGTTACTCAGTGGGTAAGAGACAAAAACAAAATCCACTCTCCAACTTGACATAAGGGAATGTACCGACGTCTTTTTCAGTTTATCTTAGCACGCTCTACCAAACCATTACAAGAAGTCGCATCTCTCGTACAATGGGCTACCTTGGTCGTAAATACAATCCAAAAAGACTTGTCAACCATTCAGATGCCCGCTGACCTAGAAGCTAGAGAAAAACATACGTGGTGGAAGGCAAAGAAATGGGCTTATCAATGTTTATATCGTCTCTTGTCAAAGTGAGTTTTAGACGATGTCTATTCAATCTGTGTAGTTTTTTTTTCGCTTGATCTTCAAGGCCTGATTCTTCAACAATCATTCAGGCATTGAAATCCAAACACACCTGCTCCAGGAGGTAAAAAGAATGAAAAAGCACACGCAGCATTCGCTCAAATGTTTATGGAAAACTTTGCTCCTGAAATTGTACGCGCATACCTACCACAATTGCAATTATGTATATCAGGTGTTTGGATGACGAATCGTGCAAAGCAATTGATTGCACTTTTCTTTTGTGAATGGTGAGTGCTTTCGATGTGATTTTGGGAGTACACTGTTAATCAAGTTCACATTTCAGACTATATATCGAACTATGACAAAATAACACGTGGAATAACGTCGACATCCGAGCAGCATCAACGCCCCCTCAACACATACAAACCCAGTCCTTTCACATGCCACAACCCTCAAGGCTCCCATCCTCATTATACCAATGAGCAAACCGAGAAAAGACACTATTTTTCTTCAAGCGCTCCATAGCCTCTGCTCCAAGAACAAGCTGGAATTCAGCACCCGCTTCACCACCTTGCTCATCACACATTGGTCGAATGAAGATTATAATTACGGGTAGTCTGTTTGGACTCTGCGGCCTGCTTGAGTGTGTTAGCTCATTCGTGAAGTGGATTCTTTCAACAATGTGATTACCGAAACTCACATGAATCGGATGGGACGTCCAAGTCCGAAATCAGTATCATAAACACCAAATCCTTTCCAGGAAGTCAATAGCACCTTCACATTGTCATCTCCCCTAACACATTTTGCTAGCAAATAAGTACAAGAACTTGAATTTATCAATTGACCGACTTACGGGGTTGGTCCTTTGAATGGAAAAGTTTCGAAATACTCTGGTGTCAATGCCAAGATTCCTGTACGAATATCGCAAGCAGCCATACGAATCGAATCCTCGTTGCGAATCAAGTCCTCGATCTGGAATTTGCAAGACTTGTCAAGCATAGATACCCAGGCATTACCGACATAATCCATTGGGACCAGCGGCGGTCTTGTGGTTCTCAAATTAATGAGGTAGGGCATTGTGGTTGCAGTCCTTCCTGCTAGAGTGCTCTTTGGCAATGATTGGAGAATCGAGCACCAGATTAGGGCAGCTAGACAATCAGATGTTGAGACTTGGGATGCTGCTTCCTTTATCGGGCCGTCAGGTAATGATAAGCTAGATGTGTATACTTTGAGTGCTTTCAATGCAGACGGTGTAAAGTAAAAGTTTTCGACCATGATGAGTGGAGGAGCCGGAGGTGCTGCTGGTCCTACAAATACTGGAGTTGATACTGGAGCTGTACTTATAAGTTGGTTTAACCCGACTGGTACTCTCAAAATAGATGGATCGCGATTAGGTGCAACGATGGTCTCTCCTCGAGCAGCAGCACCCCAGTCTTTGATAAACTAGAAAGTCGCATTTTCAAAAGTTTAGTCTCTTGACCTTTTTGAGAGGGGTTTGCAATCAAACTTGCCTGAAACATTGCATGACCATCCCACACAGTATGAAACATGGAGAGCGCAACAACGATTCCACCGTCAGCTATTGTTTTGTGAACGGGTTAGCTGTATGTTTCTGCAAAGCAAGGAAAGAAGAGCAAGCTGGCCGAGTCGGTCTTACCAAGAACGGTAATCCTCACTCTCAACAATTCAACGGAAGACCAAGATGGGTCATTGTCTTGGAGAACGGGAATGTATAGAGTATCAGGCACAGCAGTTGGTGCGAAATTTTGGTCCTTGAGCCCCTTGATTGTCAATGCAGAGTCGTCAGCAAACTCGACGTAGCATCCCCGTTCATTCTCCGACAGGACGACTCGAGTAGGCGAGTATCGAGTGACGGTTCCAGTTAGGAAACGATACGCCGATAAGGTTTTTGACAGAGATGATGTCCAAAACTCGGTTGAAAGTGGGTGTGTTGGCGCTTCAAAGAAATAGGCGACACGAACTAGTGAGGGATTTGATATCCAATCAGTTTATAATACGTAGGAAGATGTAGTTAGAATGTGTCAAGACACTCACCAAAGAGCTTTGCGACGAGACAATCGAGAATGTTCAAATCGTAAGGTGGGGTAGGATTATCACCTGGAGGGGCTCTGACCAGATGAATTTCACGTACTACATTGCTTGATTGGGGTATTGTCATTGTTTACGATGTCCTCTAATGTTTGTAAATTACATTCAGCCTTCATTCAATCGCACTAAGCCTGCCCTGTTCGGCTGTAGCGGTTGCTCATCGTCCAAAACTTGATCCTTTGTTCAGAAATGAGAGGAGCCGAGTACGTGTCAAAACGTGGTAGATGTGCAGATATCGAGTTCCTTATGATTCCAATGCTGCCTAGACACGCACGCACGTCCAACCTTGCATGTAAGACGGAAACCTGTGGAATGGCATAGCTATCTAGGGACAAAAGATACGGGACATCAGACACGGTAGTTCATGATACCGTAGCAAGATGGCGCGTCGTTGACACGTCGTTCAAGCTCAACTCACAAAATCCTTCCATCTTGCTTTGATGTCGTGTTGAGATAGCTTTGTCTAG
>NW_022158451.1:0-12620 GCF_006535985.1 Synchytrium microbalum | reverse complement strand
AAGAAAACCAACTAATAGCAAGCCGAACTACGAAATGTACATTAGCTCCTGCACAAGAAGGAGCAGAACAATCCCAGCCACGGCTAGTCCATAGCCAGCCCAAGTTGTTTCGTTCGTCGATATCATAGCGCCTGCTTGAATTTTAGAAAAGTGATGAGTCAAATGGGCATGTGATAAGGAAGACGGCAATCAAAGCTTACCAAAATACATGATACTGGGAGATGGGCACGCCACGAAGCATCAACAGATTTACACGTCAGCGGTGCCTAAGGTTTTCAAGTATCAATGGTTTAATTCAAAGATCTTCATGGAACGCACAAAATGCGGCAAGTTTGTAAATGCCTACCATTTTGCCGGCATCGCGATCGGGGCTGCATCATCCCTGCAAACTCTCCAGAAGGTACAAAACAGTGCTGGGCATTTCAAGCCTCCACTCCAGTGGTCCAAGTCCAGCCAAGATGATTTACATCGCCCATTGCGTAACACTCCTCGAAATATCTAATTGCTGGAGAAGGACAAGATTCAACGGAAACAAAACTTCCATTGGAGCAAATGCATCCAGGGAGTTTGACAGTTTCTCCGGGCTATGAGCACCATCCTGCATACTGTAAAAAGGTTTTGGTTGATATCTACACTTAAAATACCGACAAACGTTGATGTTGACGTACCTGGCCAGTAGGGACTGCACAAGACGGCGATGGGCATACCCATCCTTCACTATTCGACGTCCAACACAAGTTGTTGACACTGCCAAGGGCATAACAGGAACCAAAGTAATTGATAGACGGATCAGCACACACTTTGGCATCCACAAAGACACTGGTGATGATAACCTGTGAGTCAATACGAATTTCAGATATAACAACTTCTGATTCTTACCCGTTGGCACAGACAAATCCAGGGAGCTTATTAGAGTCGCCAACCAGCGTACTGTCCAAGAGGTATAGAATCCTTTCGTCACGAAGCACGATGGAGAGGCACAAGTCCAGCTAAAAAGCCAAATGTACAACTTTGACGCAGCCTCGGAAAATATCAAGCTTTTGCAAATGCTTACCCATCACAAGTCCTCAACCACCCGAGATGATTAGTCTGTCCTGGGTAGTAGACTTCACCAAAGTATCGTACGGAAGTGCATGAACTGCTAGGTGTGGGAGCGGCACTGGTTGGTGGTACCGCCGAGTGCTATCTGTCGAGGTATGTTCAATAGCGTAAAGGTCTGGTTCGTTTGAACTGTATTGGCATGTTAAAGGAGGATTAACCATCAATTGTGATGTAGGTGCGGGGTTGTTTTCGATAGGTGTATTTAATAAAGTCGCACACGGTGCGAGCGGTCGGGGGCGATCCCATATACTAGCAATGTACAGCAATACACAACAGTTTGACAGTGATCTGGATGCAATTGATAGTTCAAGTCGCAAAAAAAACGCAGAACGATGCGACATCGCTAGAAAAGTCAGAGAGGAGGCAAAACTGACCAAGAACCACTACATTATTGTAGCCGGCGCGTAATCAGACGCGTTTCAAGTCCCAACACCTCTTATTGACAACACAACAGAAGCTGCACCAACCGTGCAGGTTTTCCCCTGGCGTTGAGAGCCGAGGAAGGGACGTTAATAACAATGGAAATGCAATAAAGAAGCATGGCAAAACACGCTGGACAAGTTTCGATACCCATCTGTAGCTGTATAAGACAGCTGGGAGGCCAAATGTTGCAAAACAGTTTTTTTTTCACGTAGATGTTAGAGAACATGATCCAAGCGATGCGTGAAATAACGGTAGAGCAGTAGCGTGGCAACAGTAACAATGAAATATGTAATTACACTAGCATATTGTATGGACTTGGAAGAGTTGAACAATATATTGGTTCGAAAAACTTTCAAAAAAAAAAATGGAATTGCGTCTAACTTGGAAAGTAGTTCCAAAGGTCTCACAGCTCGACAAAAGCTAGTAATCAGGTGTCTCAAGTCCAATCACGCAAAAGACTTTTTGTTTGTTATCCCCATCGATGGTGTAGGTCAGAAGATGTCACCAATCCACTACAGAACCATATTGAAGTATCGCCTGATGATCCCGCTATTCAAGGAGAAGACTTTGTGCCCTGTATGTAAAATTGCAGGAATGGACGAATTTGGGGACCATGCTGCACATTGCAGGAAATACCCTGGGTTTAAATACAGGCACGACCATGTGCGTGACATGCTGGCTGATATAGTATGGAGGGCTGGAATCAGTGCTAAGAAAGAAGCTCCCACTGCTTTCCTCGGTGACTCGAACACTTCCGCCGATGCGCTGGAAAAGCAACAGATGGTAAACGACCCGCCAATATTATGCTATACAATTGGAATAGGGACAAACACGCCTGTCTAGATGTAACAGGAGTATCCCCACTAACCCCAAATCAGGCTTGGCCCTAGGGAAGCTGCTACTTCGGCGGCTGAGGAAAAATGTGGAAAAAACACGCTGAACCTTGTACACGTCACGGCTATGATTTCATTCCATTTGCATTTGATACCTTTGATTCTTGGCCGAAGAAGCTGTAGAAGTGCTTAGAAGGATCCAGAAAGTCACGAACAACAATGTGATGACGGCAAATGAGGGCAAATATATATTTAGGAGGGTGGGATTTGCCATTCAGAAGGGTACAATTAGTAGCCAGGTTCTAGGGCGCGTTAAGGCCCAGTATTTATGAAATATTGTAACAATTCTCGTAATATACGTCTTCGCTAAAAAAAAATTGATGGTTTTTACCTGGCCTTCTTGACTGGTCGATTGAGGACTTGAATACCATTTTCCTGCTGATCATCATCAGAGTCTAGATTGTCCTCTTCTAGTCTTCTTTTACGAGAATCTTGATATGTCTCTCGGTTTTTATGTTTCTTGTCCCGTCTGTAGATCTGGGCTTGCCAGTGCTATCGTTGTATGCCGATGGTGGACTTTGCTGCTTCTTGGCCTGTCTTCCTCGATTACCCATTGCTAGTACTCGCTAATGACTGTTTTTTCCAGCTCAAGGTCGGACACATGATGCTCTCAGGATGTTTTTCTTTTGTATTTTGAAACATTATCAGAATGTCTCCTATTTGTGGAATATTTACAACAATATGTTTCGGATCTAAGTCAAGCAGTATACATGCGTCCTACTACGCAACAGCATAATGAGCTCAATGTCGAATACACACTGCTCAAAGGTCTTGCAAGTTTGCTACCGGAAAAGAAAAGGTTTATTTTACTACGAAAAGCCAACCATCAATCTGACCAGTTTCCTAATTAATGGACCCGCACTCAACAACATTGTATTCAATTTTTTGTGGCGACTCATAGCTTCATACTTCATAGTTTGTGTTGTATTTAGCTACTGGGCCCGTAGCATGTAGTATTCCTGTTCTGAAGCGTGCCTTTTAGATTTACGTGATGGTTCAAGAGTTGTTAGCTGTTTAGTGTTATCGTTCTATGCAGTTTGTTTACGAGCTCGAGGACTCCAAATTAGTCCTCAATCATTGGTAACGTTTGAGATGCTTGTCACTTCAAATTGGCGACGTTTTACTACTTTGCTGAGAATTTTATAGAGGTCAAGGTTCAATTGTCTGTACATATGAATTCCAGCTCCAGCTTTGTCGTTCCACGCATGCCTGACTATCGTTCCATGGCTAGCAAGAAGATAGCTTAGTGACCATTTCAGCCAATCGTTCAGAAGTACTTACCAGTATGCATTAGCAGGATGGCCATTAGCCTCATCACATGGAGCTATGATGAATTCTGAGCCTTCTGTCAGATTGGGGCGTAAATACTTGCTGAAGGCTTTCTGCTCATGTGGCCATCTATGCCTCCAATAGGAACAACCTGGTATTTTATCAGGGCAAGTGATGAGGTCCTGGAATATCTTGATTGACAGAGGAGTATTTCGTATGACAATAAAACCAGTGTTTGTGTTATTAAAGTTGTCCGGGACCTCATTTGGAGGGTCGAAAGCCATCATTATTGATGAATTGTGAGAAAATCCCCATCGTTCCATCATATATTCTGCAGTGGTGTCCAGATCCGTCACGTCTAAGTATGCTGTTAGCGGCGGCTTACATGATCACTTGTAAAACGTGAGACTTACAAGCATCAGAGTCAAAAAAAATTGTGACATCATACTTCGGAATGGTCTCTAAAATTCCTTGCAGTTTATCCCATGTTCCATATAAGTCATTCATTCGCTGAACTCTCAGATCTCGATAATCATAGCCATGCCTAATAGCCCACCAAGACATGTAATATCTCGATATGACGGTATAGCTACTACCATCGGGCTTCTCAATTTCCACATCTCTACTGTCAGCGTGCACAATACAAATTCGTTCCTTCACAACTGCAGGATTTGTCCACTCGAAAAAGTTCGAGTCCGAGGGCTCTGTAATTGCCATACGTAGCACATTGACCAAATTGACTTCTGATGCTCTATCAATATTTCCGTCAATTGGAGTTGGTATCAAGAAACTAGCCATTGGTGCCATTATCATTGTCATTATAATTAACGAGAAGGCGATTAATTCTGGTCTTCTCGCCATAATGTTTTTAGAACCAGTGGTTGACCACCATAGCCTTACAAGGCCTCCTGTTGTTTTTATGTCCGATCGAGCAACTGAGTACAAAACAAGACTGGCTGCGGTAATCGTGATACCAAAGACTCCTCGAATTGACTGAAGAGACGAATTGGCCGGGAAAACAAGCATGCCTATCAAAATCACTACCAATGTCTTTAGATGTCCAACAAACTGAAAGGTCAAGGCAGAAGTCATAGAAATGACCGAGAAGGAAAAGTAGTTCGTGAATATTGCCAAAATACATGAAAGAATCACAAGACCTGCAGTTCCTAGCGTTAAATTGGGATTTTGCGCCGGAGACCAAACGACGAACAGTTCAACGACTGCCGCAAATCCCAGCAACAGGCTTGAAGCGGGAGACACGACCCCGATGAGGATTATCCCATTCAGTGCAGGAAATTTTTGGATTAAGATTTGGCTATAGGTTTACGAGTGGATTAGCTGGGGATGCACAAAGTACTAGAAAGTACAACTCACCTGGCAGCCGCGACAACAGAAGCGACAAGACCAAGCACAAAACCGAATCCAATGTTAAATCCAGAATTCATTGTGGCTAGAGGCACGCCAATTGTCGCCATGGCTAATGCAATAATACAATTCGGTGGCACAGTTTTGCCCAACCACAAGAATTGAAGAATGGCAACAGCTGGAGTGGTCAGCACTTTCAATAGTTGATACGACGCAATGTCGTTGACTAAAAGGGATACATTAAGCAACAAAAGAGAGGCTGAATATGCGACAGCGAGGGTAAGTTGGGAGAAGGCAGGCATATCTGGTACGCCTTGACCATGTGAATTGAGGTAGAGAGATGAGAGAAGCCATCCAGCAATCTGATGAATCCAGGTCAGAAAGATTGGATAGTGGAAACGTTCCAAAACCAGCTTGTTCACTGTCACAATCAGCACCGAGCTCATTATAGTGCCAATAACGTGGAACGCTTCCATGGAGAATGGTAGATTCTTAGCTGCGCTCACGATTTGCTGAGGGAGGAGCGCTGCGAAGCAACCATTTGGTGGTAATTCCGACTGTTCGTCGTTTGGACCGCGAGGGTCAATTCCTAACTGAAAACGATTTGCCTCAGTCATGTGCAGGACTTGACAATGTCTGAGCAATCTGCCAGTCTATCAGACTAGTCTTCAATTGGGTTGCAGGCCTGCTGGCACAAAAACTCTCTGCGGCCTACTGGCACGATGGGATCAGGCCTTTTGGCACTGTTTAGCAAGTGAGAGCGGATGCCGAGAGGAGGTATAGTATACTACTGTACGTTTCGCTGCCTCTTAACTACCAGCAAATAAGGCCCAATTGCCACACCCTACAAAATGAGGCTCAGGCTCAGGCTCAGACACAAAAACAACCAGTTTTCAGCCCGAGTCTTTTTAGCCCGCGCTACAGTTTGAATGAATTCGAAGCGACGCGACGATAACGCAAAAAGTAGTTCTATCAGTTCAAATCAAAATATGCAACAGTAAGCGTATTGAGACAACATGTACTATTACCATGCAGAGTCAAGCACGGTCATTAAATCAAGATCAGTCCGAAGAAATGAAGATCAGTCCGAAGAAAACCAAACGTCGAATTTCTGTACAGTAAGCGGATTGGTGATTGGCAAAATCCCTTGAATCAAGGGGCATATTGATTCAAGATTCTCATGATTGGCTGCAGCCAATGAACACTGGGCAGGTAATGGGTTAAAAACCTGTCTCTCTAGAGTGGGGGGTTGATCACCCCCAAAACGAGATCAGGAGTAAAACAGTAGTGCATACGATAATAATGATTCGGATTGGTCTGTTGAAATTTTGGTTAGATTCACCCACAAACGGCAACACACGCAAAATGCAAGGCTTACTGACAATTTAGTAGATTCAATCGCCTCAACGTATTTAATGGTTCGGAACCATTAATTATGGCCGATCTGCACACTGTTCACTCCTCATAGCTCCTCTCCTTGCTAGTAACCATTTTGTCAGAGAAGAAAATAACATTAACTGTGCTGGCTCTCCAAGAAAGACTGATGATCAATATAGGGACTAACAAAAGGGTTTTCCTGGAGTGTGATGAATCGAAGGTGTCATATTATTGTAGTTTTGCTTTTCTACTTAAAATTCTGTGCTTTCAGTTTAATAAGCAACGCAAGTTGAAACTCTGTTACGTCGAAAAGAAACTGAGCCTGAGCCTCGTCAACAAACGGTTGGTTGGAGACGGTACTGTAGTAAACAAGAAGACTGTTTATCTGCTAATAGCAGACAATCAGCTGAAGTAGTTCTTCCAGTCTTGTGGTGCTTAGGAACTGCGTTGAGAAGTGCCGTTTCTGCCGCTCTAAAAGCTGTACCATGTCTTTGAAACATCGTTTGCAAAACAACATGGAAACAGAGATACCAATACCCATGGATGCTGGCAAGAAACGAATTCTTTCCCTCTGCTGACAAAATCCCAAACTGACGTCCCATCCGTGTTGTAGATTCTGCCGATGGCAAACCCAAACCTTCATCGTATGTGTTGCTCACTACAGCTATCTTCTCCATTCTCCTCATGCTAGCTACTACGATGTTCATGGGGGAGTTGGAGTTTGGATCGTTGACTGCTGGGCGAAGTGCGTCAATCTGAACAACTTTGTAACAACGCCCATCAATACATCTAATTGATTGCAACAGGTAACGTCGCATGGGATCTCGATAGGAACGCTACCTGTACACCTTGTGCTGAATGTCTCGGTACCTCGTCTGCAACCACCAGTGGACCAACGCCTACACCATTTCCATCAGAAACGACATATCCCGTCACAATTGTCAGTTACTACTGTAGCGTGAAGTCGAAGCATTCTCCTGAGGAATATCGTCAGTGGGGCAATGCGTTTTTGAGCTTACAGTCTCCAATTGTTTTATTTTGCATGCCCAAGGACTGTGAATGGCTCATTGACCTCAGGAGGAGCAAAAGTCTACCTACAAAAATAATACCAATGTCTCATTGGGACGTACCGATAATTTCCGACCTGAAAGCCGCCTTCGAAACAACACAATTTGACATGGATCCGGAAAAAGGTCACCACACTCCAGATCTCTATGGTAAGGCCGCAACCCCATATGCTAGGTTTCGAGAATGGAAACGATCTCACCCAATCACTGATGGTTACTAGCTATCTGGAATGCGAAACCGTGGTTTCTTGCAAATGCTACGTCACGAAACCCATTCAAATCGGAGTTCTTCTTTTGGGTAAGCTGGCTTATTGTGCGAACTCAAGGGCCAACATAGCTGAATGCTCTTTCACATTTAGTCTGACTTTGGAACTTGGCGACAAGGGACTTCATATAGGAATTGGCCTTGCTTGCAAACGATCCATCACATCTTCTCTGGGAATGCGTCGGCTTGGTTGCTAATGTCGGCGGTCAAGGCGTATCAGAGTGAAGAAGCCATGAGAACTTTGAACAATAGTATCTCTATGCATCTTTGGTTTTCCGGGTCAGGAGAAGATGGTATACAAGGAAATTTTTTCGGTGGGAAAGCAGAACAGGTACAACGCTACGCAGATGCATATTATGAACTGCTGCTAAAAGAGTACAACAGAGGGACGTTTGTTGGTAAAGATCAGAATCTAATGGGAAAATTGGTTGTTTTAAATCGAGATTGGATAATGGTACTTCCCGCTTGGAAAGTCAGCAGTGAGAACAAATGGTGGTATTTCCAATCACATCTAGCAATAACTCCAGAACGTCCCCACAGAGACGGCTGGGCTTATCATCAGCCTGTAAGGATTGGTCAAGCGCTGTAAGCTGTATCTCGCGTTACTTGCATTCTGCAACTAGAAACATTAATACACATATTATTTAAATATATTTGAAGTTGACCCAGCAGAATATGCTGACATTACAGAGTTTGGTCCGACACTATCACACTCATATTGGGGCTGTTCAAATGTTCATACTCACATTGAGTGTGATCCCAGAGTGATGGTAATGCTGCCACTAGCGCCTTTGCGACGGTCTTCCTTTGTTGACTATATTTTGCATCGTCATGACCAAACGTGCGATTCGTCTTGTCGTTTTGAAAGTCGTCCCAAAGCTTTTGTGACTTTCCTCCAATATTTGCATTTCCCACAAACCTCTTAGACATGGAGAAGCACATCTCTGATGAGGCTTTACCCCAAAATCCAACCTCTTGGCATTTGCCCACGGTGTCTCGTATTGGCATTACTATATAGTGCTGCGAACCACTCCAAGACCCAGCGGCGTTTCCAAACGATGACCCATACGTGACTACAAGCTCGTTACATGCAGCCAGCGCTGCCCAATCCAACACTGCGTCAACCATCTCGCCACCTGGATTATTGGCAGAGCTTGATGCCGTCCAATTTACTGGAGCGTATATTATACGATCACCCAAGTATCGCCGAAAACGTTCACGTACAGACGGATCATCTGTGGCGATATAAAACCGAATTTCCTCCTTCATTCTACCAGACATGGCAGCCAGTTGCTGGGCTATTGAAGAATACATCTGTATAGTTCCGACAGTTGACGGTCGTGTATGGACACGAAGATGAATTCCCACATTAAATTTACCAAAATTGCTAGCTTTATATTCTTCAAGACGAGATTCTAGTACCTGTTGAAGACGTAAAACCTTTTTCAAAACGTGATGGGCAATCTGGCCGTCTGGGAACAGTCTTTCCAACGTCTCCCCATAATGCGGGTTGGCTTGCAGCAGTGGGACCCAGTAATCGACTCCGACTATTTCCCACACTGGTTGTTGATAGTATATGTGTAGTTTCTCGGTAGCATATACTGAAAACAAATCGTAATCGTAGTTTCTCAAGACAGTGACTCGTTCTTTGGGTAGGGATTCGTGATGGGTTGAGAAGTCCATGTCTGGAATAAATTGGAATGTTTCGTTGTGCATGGGATAGTCCTAAAGCAACTGTGACGAGATGAGCTAATTGGCGGAGCGTTTTGGTGCAGTAACTCCAAAGTTGCTTGCCATCAGTACGTAGCGTCCCGTGACGATGGCCAAGACAAATCCGTTCACGATCATCGAGATACGATGGCCAAGCCCCTTATCCATAGATACGTGAGCAATAATCCAGCTATGTTTTACAGGACTTTGGAGCGCCATTTGATGCCTGAGTAGATATGAATCAAATTCACGGTCGAATGCTGCCAGCATATTGCAAAGTATTGTAAGTGAAGGGTGTAGAAGTTCAAGAATAAAAACTTGCCATCATTTGCATTATAGTCTGATACGACGGCAGTAGCTTCCTTGTCTACAATACCAGTACAAACAGTCTGATGCGGAGAGTAGCCAGACCACAACAAGACAAAGTAGGCAAATAACGCTATGCCGAAGACCAAACGTAGCCTAACGTCAGCCTAAGTTGAGAATAAAATCGTCAACTTGTTTTCTCATGATTTGGCAAATGCGTTCTTAGTGTTTCAAACATAGCAGCAGTAAGTAACAGTAGTACCATATGTGGCCTTGTGGAGAACATTTGAAACGTTTACGTTTAATATGGTGATCTTGAAGCGTTGTCTAACTAAACTAGCAAATGTGAATCTTCTTAATGTAATACCTCGCTTTTCACTTTTCATGGTTTCCATTACCATGAGCCTCAACAAGCCAGACGTTTGTGATCTTGCAAGAAGTCGTATATACGACAAGATACCACCTGCTATCAATATAACTACCAGAGGATACAGCACCAACACCAACAAGCCCGAGAACCCAGTTCCTGGCATCAACCTCGTTTTGACGCAGCAAGACTTTCCAAGAACTTGATCCCCCGCGATGAGGTCTCTGACGGTTCTTTCCGATGCTAGCATACTAGGAAATGCTTCTCTCATTCTGTAAGTGACCGTTGGTTCCTGCGTCGAGCTACGAAGCTCAACATCACTCCCTTTAGCAAGAAGTTGGGAAGCAAGAACTTCGGAATCCATCTCTTGTTTCTTGCTTGGACTGCCATGATACTCCTTATGACTTCGAGTTCATTGCCTCGCCACCACTCAGAAAGAGAGGTGTTGGAGTCTCCTAATTCTACAGATTCTGAAATCCACCTGCAAATGCCAACAAGTGCTGACCTGGTTTTCGACGAAGTCTTTGAGAATTACAAGGCAAGATGCTCTCCTTGAATATCTATCCTGCCATTTTGAGCGGATTGAGAACTGTTGTTTGAACAGAACCGACCAAACTCAGGTTTTTAGAAACGTCATGAATTTGTTCTGCAAAATACCGGTACAATCGACGGTCCGTACATATATGCAACGTTTCATCCTAAAGCCGGCCTGGGAAATCGTTTTCCGAATATAGTTAATGGGCTCGTTTTGGCGCTACTCACAAATCGAACTCTCTTCCTGGTAAGTTTCCTCGATCCAGCTGATTGTTTAACACATCCCAACATTTTACTATTGAAAGGACCTGCCAGATGTCATGACATCCGTATGGAACTTTAGTTTCGATTTTGGGATCAGAAATTGGACACGGCCAACTGCTCCAGTTGGAGTCATGCACGATGGAAATCATGGCCTGTTCGCAGTCGCGGTAACGGAGGACTTGTCTGAATACTATGATGATCCAAAGGTGACCATTTCCTGATAAACAAAAGAAAGAACAGCTCACCAAAAACATCTAATGTAGAAAGGAGGCGTCAGGACTTGGGATATCAGTGGACTAGATTACTTTTTACCATTCTGGCAGGCCAATCCGTATTATCGTCAAAGGCTCGCGGATATGTTTCCTGATGGTCGGGTTGCTTACCACGTATGCCTCTTCAGTGACTTTTTCGGCGGTCTTCAACCTGAGCAGGTTTTGATCCATCATTAATCTTAGGTCTTGCGAAAAACTGTGGCTCTGAACACTAAACTACAAGGTTTTCTATCAAACTTTACGTCAACTCGTTTTCGGCCTTATATGGTTGGAATTCACGTCAGATCCCGCAAATTAAACAATATCGCGTCCATGAGAACATATGCTATGATAGCTCTAGAGCTCGGAACCGCATCAGGTGTCCTCCCAACTGATGTTGGCTTCTATATGGCCACTGATAACCAAACCACGAAGGAAGAGTTAAAGAATTGGCTGGGGCAACGAGCGACAAACTTACCAGTAGATTTTAACAGAAAAAACAGTGCGAACAATCCTGGTGGGTCAGATGAAGATGCCGCACTGGACTTTATGAGTTTGGCTTCTTGTGACGTAGCAGTCACCACCTTCGCCTCCAGTTTTGGTCAATGGGCGGCTGCAATGAAGGGCACTCCTTACGTGACAATAGGTCTAGGACTCAAGGATTACGATGATCCGAGAAGAACCACATTTTGGCACAGCATCAGAGCAGAGCCATGCTGTTTCAGTGTCAAAGGATTTGTAGGGAATCCTGAAGCTGGATCTTATGATATAGCTACAGTAGAGGCTGAGCACAGAAATGCTCTTGCCAACGGCGATCTCAAAGCAATCGACGATAAGCGGAAGCATCGGGCAGTTTCCTTATTGCTGGCCTCCAAATCATTCTACCATCACTCACAATGTCACCCATAGAATCGGATTATGTAGATTCCTTGTATTTGTACACTAGCTAATTATTAAAATAGAAGGGCCCTCGTTTTTGGGACAGATGGACTCAAGCACAGTCCGTGGCGCCTTGTTTTAATAAAGTGGTGAGTGTATGTGAGTCGTTACTTCCTAGTAAACCGCCAGCCAAAGTAACTATGATCCCTAATCAACCACCAGCAAAATTGTTTGAGATTACATCCATGCTTTTTGTTAGCCATCTGTACCATCTGCTTGCTTACCAAGACCGTTCACTGTGGCAATCGCATATCCAAATATTTTTACAGATAGCAATACGCTCTCAACAATTGTTTGAAATTCCCAGCAACACTCGTACCTACACCCGATTCTTCAAGCAAGTCTGAATCTGACTGGTAGCTCAAGCACGTAATTAAAGCATCGATACAGAAGAAAATGGATGGTTTAGTTCAAGAAATACGGTAGAGGATCATACCAAGAATACTACTGAAATGTTGAGACCAAATGCAACGAAACAATTTAGGAGGA